>NC_064759.1:45878377-46178377 GCF_011397635.1 Epinephelus fuscoguttatus | reverse complement strand
TTACTTGACATAATAAATAGCAAGCTCTGCATAGTATGGTGTGTTACAACTAAATCTAGTTATCTAAAGTATTGGAAAACAATAACCATATTCATATCCTGATTCATTGATTAGTTGCTTTTATTAATAACCACTTAACCACTATTTTATACTTTCATCAAAGGATGCCACACATAATTGCAGATCTACAAGCTTACAACTCACATGTTGCATTGTGATGTGGTTTGAGCATGTAGATCTGCTATTTTCACAATTTTTGATAATTTCTACCTATAATGACATGTGAGTTAGTATATTAAGTACTAGGTTGTTAATTTATAATTTGTAATCACTTAAATAATGTTGTCTGTCTTTCACAGGGCTGAGGAGGGCTTTATATTTGTTCCAGTGTGTGCTTTGTGAGGGACCTACAGTTGTCTTCCTTGTTGCCAGTGTCCTGAGCAGTATTCCAGAAAGCGGGTTTAGTCAAAACTCTGAGTATGTTAACCTTGAAATGAGGGAAACTCTGGGTTTTCAGTTCCAGAAAGAGAGGTAAATCAAACTCTGAGTCAATCACCATGGCAACTGCGTCTGTGAACCTAACCTGCTCGCTGTCAGGTTTTCTTCAATAAACCCTGAGTTTTTCTCTGTCTCCTCCCTCTTACACGCTGTTTCATTTCCTCATTCATTCAGTCCGTGTCAAAGCTTGTATTGAAGCGCGTTAATTAGCAGAGATTTACCGTCTGTCACAGTCTAAATCCTGCTGGATATTAGTTTGTTACTCAGGACTGTCTTAAGTTACTGAATTTATGCACATCAATCATTTCTTTGGACATCGGTTTTTGTCTTAACATTCAAATACACAGCGAGAATTCATCCTCAGCTCAGAATCAAACCTCTGTCCTTTTTATATTTATTATTTTTTATAACACTGTGCACAGGGATCAGACTGTCAGTCTGTTAGAGCAGCTCCGAAATGTTTATTGCACATAATGTGTAGGTCTAATTATTTAAATTTTAAAAATCGGTATGAAGCTTTAGACACGTAGTATCAGTGACTAATGATCTCTATCACTGATGTCATTGGTCGCACTGATGGAACATAATTCCTATAGCCTAATATTGGGGATTATATGTTAATATTTCTGAGTGAGCAATGGTGCAGCATTTCACTGTCTTTAAATTTACTACATTTGTAGCTGAAATAAAGTCACTGAATGCTGTTGAGTCAAGATACAAATAGATGTCCAACATTTTAAAATCTATGTATTTTAAACTTAACATCTTTTCAAGTGCAAATCACCGAACATATTATTACTAGGACAGATTGTAAGTTTACAGTCATGTCTTTATGATCTATAGCCTAGCCTATATGTTTTAAATCTTCCTTATTTTTCAGTTGCTGCCTCCTGTGTTTTTCCCCATCAGATTAAATCTGAACAAATATATTAATATAATGTAATGTATCTACAGCCTGATACACAGCCACTTTATCTTCATTAAGGAAATGTAAGTCTGATAAGATGAATAAACGGACAACACTGAATAAAACTTTTTTATTAACTGTATGGTTAACTTATTTACACTTTCCTCACTCTGACTCAGGCTCTTCTTTTAAAGATAAACGTGCACCGTCTGCGACACATGCATTAATATCTCTACATCCACTGGATTAAAATGGAGGCACTGTCTTTTATTTACCTGTTGCCATGGTGAATCATGGAGTCGGAGCTCCATTGATGATGGCTTTTTATTGTCAGCTTAACTCAGAGTGAACATACTCAGAGTTGACTGAACTAACTCAGATCAACTGTTCTGGAACCGGTAACTCAGAGTTTCCCATCTCAGGGTAAATCAACTCAGAGTTCAGGGTTAGACTCAGAGTTTGTTGAACCTCCTGCCTGGAATACCCCTCTGATGTGCTTCAGCCAACATCCTCCTTGTAAGAGCAATACAGTTACTTTCCTCTTTTCTTGGCTATCTATTATACATTTATTTTAGTCAAGACTTGACAGCTTGCATGGATATTGTTCAGTAATCACTTAAATATATCTTTTGTTGTCTGTCTTTCACAGGGCTCTCTATTTGTGTGATTGTGAGTGACCTACAGTACCTTGCTGCCAGCCTGCCAATGCCATGACAGTTTCACCGCCTATGAGTGAGTGATAAATAAACACTCTTGAATCTTAAATCCTTTCTCCAGTATCCTTCTTAAGACCAAGAGAGCAACATACTGTGTAGTCATGATTTATTTTATTCAAGGCTCCAGAATATAAAGGGATATTGTTCAGTATAGTAGTGTTATTAAGGGCTTGTGTGTTTATATGTACTTCAACGGGGGGCGAGTTGGCACAGTATCTGCACGCGGATTGTAGTGGTGGGCCAGTCTGGACCAAAAAGTCCAGGGCCAAATTTTTGTCCCAGTCCAGCCCTTATCAACATGCATATATTTTGAAATCAAAATATAATAGATATACCCTCACTTAGTTAAAGGTTAAACATGAATGTACCGACAGCCACATGCAAACCAAACATGCATCAAAGTTTTACCAATTTTAAATTTGGACGAAGCAAACCATGTTTTCTCTTACCAGGGCAGTGTTACAACTAACATTACAGATGTTCAGTGCCAATAAACATAATTTAGCTGCCACTGCAAAACAACATCATGAAAATCGAAATCTCGTTGTTATCCCCATGAGACTGAGGACTGATTGCGGCACGGAGAATGGGACCATGGCTGCCAGTCAGTGTACGCTACGTCACCACCACAATGACTACTACTCTGGAGTGTCCAGCCACATGTACGTCTCATCCACAAACAACCAGAGTATTGAGTCCTGGTGGTCCATATTCAGAAAAGGAAGGTAAGTGGCCTTCATAATGTAATTCAGTTATAAGTAACCTTTGACTTCGTTCTTCAAATGTGTGTGTATATGCTTAAAATTCTAACTGATCTTTTTATTTTTAATGTTTTATTTTTTTAATATATTTTCTATGGGTGTCAGTTCTGGAGGGAGTTATTTGCAGACCTTAGGATAGGATAGGATAGGATAGGATAGGATAGGACCGCAGGATACTTCAACTGGATTCATGAGTCATTGGTGATAGATTAATATTTGTATCTGTTTTACTTTAAGCTTAAATTTAAATAAATGCAATTATGTCTTCTGTTTGATATAGGTTTGGCTCCAGAGACTGCAGATTTAAAATTGAACAGGCTGAATTGGATGCCTTTCCTGAGGCTCGTCTGTCAGTAGCTCTGGGTGGGGACCCAAACATGCAGGAGTGCTTGGACTTTGCCATGGAGCACAATCAATTCTCTAAAACTAAAAGAAATTGCTCAGCTATGAATTGAAATCAAAAAGGGAGTTTTTTTTGTAGTGGTGGAACATTGCTGTCTGTCTGAACACAAAGTGTCTGAATGTGTCACCCACAGCTTCATTGTTTATGAGTGGGAAATAAATAAATTAATCCAAAATATAGCAAAGTAATGTATTTATTACATTTTAGTAGTATAGAAAACAAGACCTCTTGAAATACTTCTCTTTTTTTACTTTTCTAATTTTATCTAAAACAGTGATTCACAAACAGACCACAATTCGAGAATCATGGATCTAAAACAAAATAGTCAAAATGCTACTGGTGAGAAAAAACATACTCATTTACATTATAAACACCCCTTTAACAACAGCAACTGCACCTTTAAGCGCACCTTTAACAACAGAGAACAAACAACTTTTTCAGAGTCTGAGCTCTAGAGGTCATCCAGTCATATGGCTTAGAAACAGCCAAATCCT
The DNA here is from genome assembly GCF_011397635.1 of Epinephelus fuscoguttatus. Lineage (NCBI taxonomy): Eukaryota > Metazoa > Chordata > Actinopteri > Perciformes > Serranidae > Epinephelus > Epinephelus fuscoguttatus. The sequence goes on along the minus strand of NC_064759.1, from coordinate 46,174,598 downwards.
GGACTATTTTGAATTCCAAAGTCCATTTGTGCCTGAAACACACTGTATGAACCTAAGAGTGGTAATTTCAGTGAGTTCGAACATGTATTTGTCAGCCCAGTTGCAAACATCAAAACATCCTCCACAGACACAGCAGCCTGGCTTTCTGCAAAGAATGATATGATACACCATGGTAATGTGGTTTCTCAACTAGTTACAAAAGAAACCTTACAAACCTTCACAGTCAAGGAGATAGTCTGCCCAGTAGGCCAAGGTTTGACTTTCTTGTAGTCTCCTGTTACTCCCTGAAGGACTGAGGTCAGGTTTGAAGAGTCTCTCAAGCTCAAAAGCAGTGAGTCGCTTTTCAGAGTGGCTCAGGACAGGGGCCAGCAAAGTAGGATGTTGCTGTAGTGCAGTCAAAAACTGAAGGGCTGAAAGACCATCTTTGAATCTACAGAGTGAACACAAACACCGTTTCACTGCTGTGTAGTGCCAATTGCATTTAAATTATCTGAAGAAAACTATTAAATATTCTCTTCCCCATAATTACAATCCACCTAAACAAATGTACATGTGTGGAAAAAATGGTTGTGTGTTGTACATTACTGATTTAAAGAACCCAATTTCCTGCTTTGCACATGACATGGTAATTATCACAAACTGTAAGAATTACACACAGACAGGAATGACAGAGGGCAGGGTGGCATGGGCACTTAGATCGGCACAAGACAGGGAATGGAGAGACAGATATCACGTGTCAGTTGTAATACACTAAGGCACAGATTTTGTCACAGTGACAAACTGATAACAGATATACATGCTTGCATAAACCAAAGATGGGGACCATGAAGCATTTCAAACTAAAAATTCTTACCTAAATACATAAAGAAGAAAATTACATCATTACAAATATGTCTACATTACAAATATATCTTAACCTGTCAATTACAGATGAGTTGCGGTTAATAATATACCATCTGAGGTAGTCTGCCACGATTACTTTCTTTTCTTCCACAGCAGCCACATGTCTCAGACAACCTGCTGTCTGTGCTGTGTCTCATGATACATTCTTGCAGAGCATCCGATGAAGCAGCATTGTCAATCTGAAAGATATAAAAAGGGGCATAAACACCCCAGTCATTAACTGCATATACTGTATATCCTTGCCTATTTTTTATTCAGTGACATACATAGCAAGGTGTAATCTTACTCTATCACAAACTAATACATGAGGCCAATTTTGTGTATGTGATACAGGAAGTAAAAATTGTCTCAAAACACTGCAGGAACTATGTAAAAATCTGCCCTACCACACTGTAGCCTTATGCCATTCTCACCTCTTGCAAAGCTTCCCCTGTTTCTTCATCAGTTATTAAATTAACTGTTGATTTGAATGAAGGCTGACCCGCAAGATAATGTACAAGATCTTCTGACAGGAAATGGTGTCGTGGACCTCCATGTACAACTGACACTGGAATCGTCTTTCCTGCCAGGTGATATTCATCCTCCCTAACAGCTGTGAATTAATTCATATTGCAAAATTAAAACAACAATGCATTATATACTATAAGATATTGAGGGAAAAAAACATATGTCATGTGATTAATATAGTTAATGATTATTAACTTAGCATTAGTTTAGTACACATCTAACCCTATGCATACCATTTGCACTGTAGACCAAGAACCAATGTCCTTCTGGTCCATCAAAAATGGGCCGGTCTTTCAGTTGTTTCATGAGCAGAGTTAAAAACTCTTGTCTTGGACCACCTGTGTCAATTTCCTCTTCAAAAACACCAGCATCATCAGTAAATCTAACCAGCATATCACAGGTTTCAGAGTATGTTGTACGCTTGAAACCTCTGACTGCTCCATCCCAAACATTAGCCCTTGAGATGTTGAACCTGCTGACTCTTTTGTGATCAATAGGAAGCGACAGGTTTGCTACAGTGTCAGGTAGTGTAATGTTCATTTCTTCCCTGTCATGACAAACAGTGACCTTATTGCTGGATATTGTGTCTTAGAAATTCTTCACATTGATTGCAACCAGTTCCTCAACACCTGGGGTCCGTTTCACAAAGCAGGTTTAGTGAAAACTCTGAGTCTGTTAACCCTGAAATGAGGGAAACTCTGGGTTTTCCGTTTAAGAAAGGGAGGTAACTTAACCCAGAGAAAGCGGAGTAACTCCAGCCTGTTTCAGAAAGAGAGGTAACTGAAGCTCGGTGTCAGTTACTATGGCAACTGAGGTAACACTTTACAATAAGGTACACAAAATTAGAGTAGTTACTGAGGAACTAATGAGGAACTAATGAGTAGTTACTGAGGAACAAAAGGTACACAAAATTAGAGTAGTTACTGAGGAACGAATGAGGAACTAACTACTAGTTAATGGTCAGTTCCTCAGTAACTCATGATCAAATTTCAGAGGAGTAGTTATTGAGGAACTAATGAGGAACTAATGAGTAGTTACTGAGGAACAAAGGTACACAAAATTAGAGTAGTTACTGAAGAACTAATGAGGAACGAATGAGGAGCTAATGAGGAACTAACTATTAGTTAATGGTCAGTTCCTCAGTAACTCATGATCAAATTTCAGAGGAGTAGTTACTGAGGAACTAATGAGTAGTTACTGAGGAACTAAGGTACACAAAATTAGAGTAGTTACTGAGGAACTAATGAGGAACAAATGAGGAACTAACTATTAGTTAATGGTCAGTTCTTCATTAACTCATGATCAAATTTCATAGAGTGGTTAATCACAACTTAATAATTAGTGAACTAGTTTCTTCATCAGTGCAGAATCATTACTCAATAACCTGTTCATTAGTTAACCTTTTTATGTCCTAAAGTAAAGTGACACATAATGAGTAGTCTTTCATTACTTCATCATCATCTTTACAATTAGTTGCTTAACAAAAATAATCAGACAGCAGGATTCTTGAGAAGGGTTTTATTCATTGTTTTCAGACCACATACACATTAATATGACCATCCATGTTATTCTGTACGATGATGCCTTAGAAATAAATATGATAGTGTGTCACATTTTAGGTAGGCTAAGCTTAAAGAATTTATCATGGGGGCTGCGTGTAAAGTACTGTATACTGATCACACCGTTGTTCACAGTACAGTTGTTTGAGGTGCACAAAATTTAAAGTAGTTACTATGAAACAAATTTGGAATGAATGAGGAACTAACTATTAGTTAATGGTCAGTTCTTCAGTAACTCCTGATCAAATTTCAGTAGTTACTGAGGAACTAATGACGAACTAACTATTACTTAATCATTACCTACCTATTTGTGTTCCCTGAAGTAAAGTGAGACATCAAAATAAGTAGGTAATGATTCAGTAATCACTACCTACTCATTAGTTATTCTTTTTGTGTACCCTAAAGTAAAGTGAGACATCAAAATAAGTAGGTAATGATTCAGTAATCACTACCTACTCATTAGTTATTCTTTTTGTGTACCCTAAAGTAAAGTGAGACATCAAAATGAGTAGGTAATGATTCAGTACTCATTATTTTGTGTAGCTTAGTTCCTCAGTAACTACTCGTTCGTTCCTCATTCGTTCCTCATTAGTTCCCCAGTAACTACTCTAATTTTGTGTAGCTTAGTTCCTCAGTAACTACTCATTTGTTCCTCATTAGTTCCTCATGTGTTCCTCATTAGTTCCTCATTAGTTCCTCATTCGTTCCTCATTAGTTCATCAGTAACTACTCTAATTTTGTGTACCTTTGTTCCTCAGTAACTACTCATTAGTTCCTCTATAACTACTCTAATTTTGTTTACCTTATTGTTAAGTGTTACCGCAACTGACTCTGTGAACCTAACCTAGTCGGGAGCAGGTTTTCTTCAATGAACCTCGAGTTTCTAGCTGTCTCCTCCCTCTTACGCCACACACGCAGTGTGATTCATTCATTCATTCGTTTAGTGTCGCGCAGGTTTCAGCGAGTTTGATCATCTGTCCTCAAGGTAAAGTCGGATCCTAAAGTGTGTTCTAGTTCTAAATCTACTTTTTTCGACCATGGCATGTCCGTTCTTGGAGGACCCTGTGGACGAAGAGGCAGTGTTACTGAGGAGGGAGTTACGCATTCATCAGGAGATTTATTCACAGGCCCAGAATTGACGTATTATCATTTCCAGAACATTTTCTTTTTGAACGGTACCGTTTCACATCACAGTCCATCATTTATATCCGTAACCTCATCCATTGTGACATAACCAACGTCACCAACCATGGACATGCACTTTCATCTACCCAGATTCTTTGTGTTACTCTTCGTTTTTTTTGCAAACGGGAGTTTTCTGTATAATATCGGAGATGCAGAAAATATCAGTAAGGCCACTGTCTGCAGAGCCATGGGAAAAGTGTCCCTAGCTCTGAAACGTCTATTAAACTCTTTTGTTGTGTTCCCTGGACATAAACCTGTGAGGATCATCAAGGAGGAGTTCCACAGGACTGCAGGTGTATGAGGTAGAACTCCCTTATTTATTTATTTATTTATTTATTTATTTATTTATTTATTTATTTATTTAAGGATTTCACACCATTTTGACAATCCAGTAAAAAATACATGAATGAAAGAAAAAAAATATAACACTGGTAAAAGTAAAGGTGCTGAGAAGAGGCAAGAGACCCAGATGGGCCTATATGTGGCCTGAACTCATGAACTTCATTAGAATGAAACGACACAAGCCAAATGATTAACCTGCGAGGGTCATCAAGGAGGAGTTCCACAGGATTGCAGGTGAATGATGTAGAAATCAGTTAAAATTTATGATTATAAATCATATTCAGTTAATGACATGGTGCTGCAACCTCAGACTGGGATTAGTCATTTTAATTTCTTTTAGGATTTCCCGGTGTGATAGGGTGCATTGATGGAACCCACATTCCCATCATTGCTCCTTCACAAAATTAAGGAGACTATGTGAATATGGAGTTCATTCACAGCATGTGCAGATTGACTGTCTCAAAAGGCATCACACTGCAAAAACTCAAAATCATACAAAGAATATATGTCTTATTTCTAGTCAAAATGTCTCATTTCTAGTCAAAACAAATCACACCTAAAAGTAACTTGTTTTTAGACCATTTTCATTTGAAAAATAATGAGGTGGGATTGCATCTAAGTGAACTAAATTTTAGCTTTAACACCATTCCACCTGTTTGCATCTGTAGCCTAACATTATTGTGATTGCATGAATGTATAAAATAAATTTAAACTTAGGCTACGCATAGACTCGAGCAGTAATTTTCTCCCACGCCGACTCCCATTCCTTCGCTGCTGCAATCGTGCTACTCCTCTTCCTGAAAACAGCTTCAAATTTGCTGTATGAGCGGATTAAAATATCCAACTCCAGGGGAGTAAAAAAATGCAGACCTTTTCTTGTAGCTTGTTGTCATGGTGAATCGTGGTATCGGGGCTCCATTTAAAGTCGTGGTACACGTGCTTAACTCAGAGTGAACACACTCTGTGTTGACTGAACCGATTGAAATCACCCGTTCTGAAACCTGTAACCCAGAGTTTCCCATCTCAGAGTTACTCAACTCAGAGTTCAGGGTTAGGCTCAGAGTTTGCTGAACCTCCTTTCTGAAATGGACCCCTGGTGCATACACGTCTGTGTATTTACTGTTGGGAAATTACCATTTCCATGTGAAAACATCTGACAAACACAAATTTCTTCCCCATGTAATCAGTGAATTAAATTTAAATTATTTGGAGTCACTATCATTTTTTTTAACTTAGGCTACCTGTAGCAAGAAGAGGTCTTGCCTGGATTTGTTTCAGGCTATCTGAAAAACAAATTAAAATGTCTGAAACAACAACACTAAAAGTAAGAAATATCAGGCTGCCACAGTTTGCCTTATGACCTGTCCAGGTTGAATTCTTGCTGAAAGTCCCAGTGCATCTCTGAAACATGATAAAATTGATAAAATTATTGTCTTCATGAGAAAGGCTATAATGGAGTTTTGAGTAACATTTAGTAGTAGGGGAACTGTAAGATTTATAAATAAGATTATTTTGTTATACATTACGCGTATGGTATTTTCTACTCCAAGTTCATCAGAGCAGCTTGGATGAACACTTTGTTTGAGGTGCTTTTTGGATGGGAAAGGTATAAAATTAGAAAAACAAGAAAGCTCCAAGTTACTCATTTTAAACAATTAAAATGCCTGCATTGAATTGGCATGGTCATAGCCAATTTAAAAAAGAGTCCAACACGTTTCGCCATCCAGCCTTCGTCAGGGAGTCAAACAGATGAAATGAGAGGCAGAGAGGTCAGTGGTAATCAACCAATAGGAATCTTCCACCTGCCAAGGCGTTCTCGGCTAGAGAGAGAGTGTAGACAAGGGCTGCACAATATATCGTTTGAACATCACCATCGCGATGTGCGCATGTGCGATAGTCACATCGCCGGACATGCCATGTTTTCTCTTTTTTTTTATAACATATAAACTTTTGTTTTGCTTCAGAAAAGCGGCTCTGAAGAGAGCTCTTTGCTCCGCTCCGCTTGCCTCTCTTTCTCTCTGAGCACTCAGCATCCCCTCCCCCTCTCATGCACACGCTGCAGTCACACACTGAAAATGAGCGACATGCAAGAGGGAGAAACGGTAAGATTTATGCCTGGTACACACTACACAACTTTTCTGCCCGTTCTGAAAGTCACTATGTCACATTACACGATTGTGGACTCATAAAATCGTGCCGTGACTTGGCCAACAGACATGACACACTACACGATGGTACACACCAATTATCCCTGGTCATCTTCCACGACATGTGTGATGTCATCAGGTTATTCTTGTCCTATTTTTATAATCATTACTATTATTTCAGTCACTGTGTCTGTTCACGTGCCAGTCGAAAAGTTGTTGTAGTCACCTAAAAAGCACCAAGAGATGGCAGGAGCTGCATTTGAAGTACTGTACGCAAACATACAAATCACTGAATCCTCCACAGCAAGTTCCTACAAATGTTTCACAATAAAAGCCTATTTAGAAAATGGAGGGATTCTCTCAGCCGAGGTTATAAGGGGCTTTTAATTTGAAACAAATTCAGGAAGTGTTGAGTTTGAAATGACAGCGCGATGCATTAACTTTATCAAGGCAACGGGAGCGGATGAAAAGTAAAAATATAAAGATACAGAGGGATTAATAAATAATAGACCGTCTATAATGTAGTCTGTTTCAAATGAAGCTGGTAGCCTCTGCAGTGGTGAGTAAAAGCCCCGCCACTATTTTTTAATTTTCTTAGTTTAAGTCATTTGGTGAAAATTCTTGTGTTTTTTATAGGGATGTCCCGATCCGATCATCAGATCGATCATCGGCGCCGATCACGTTTTTTTTTTTTTTTTTTTACAAAATCGGAATTGGTAATAAAAGATCGGAGGAATCAAAACAACAACAATGGCCACGTTTTTCATCTATGTTGTTCACTGTTGCCTCCTCTTTCCAATGTATAAGGTGTGGCGATCCTGTATATTCTCTAAATATATTTTTTTTATAAGACAGTCAGCTGATGGCTTGCTCACCTCCAGACCAGTGGGATGGCTCGATCAGCTGAGCCCAGGTAGACCGGCCCCTACATTATGCCGCTCTTGGCAGTATGGAGAGAGTCGGGCAGAAGGAGGAGGTGTGGCTGTATGGTGGATTCGAATGGAAGCAACGTTGGTAGACGGGAGCGTGAGTTGAAACTGTGCTGTTAACGGATTAGAGGTGGAGAGGCTGACTAGTTGACAATCATTTTTGGACTTTGGATTTCGGATTGTGTGTTGGGGTACTGGTGGATTGAGTGGGGAGTTGAGTGCGGGATATCGGCCAACGGCCTATTGGCCCGGTATGACGGTATTCTAGCTCTGCTTCTCACTGATCTGCAAGTCCCCAAATACAAGGGAGAAGTTGAGGCTTCCATTCCCACAAGCAGGGACAGTTCATGTCCACTCAGGACAGAAGCTATGGGGGTGGGAGTGGGGAAATATGGAAGACTGAACAGAAATAGATCCAAAAGAGATCGTACAGCTCCTGTGATACTTCACAGGATAGTGATATGGATAACACGCAAGCTAGGAGGGCTGAGTTTGACAAGGAAGTGAGATTTAAAGTCCTGATAAAAGTCATGGGTGGCTCTGGATTCTCCTCTGTCAGCCCTCTGAAATTGACAAAAGAGTTTAAGGAAAACATTGGTGATGTGATTCATGCTACTGTCCTGAATAATGGAATGATTTCTATTATTTGCAAGACAGAGGCTCAGCAAGAAAAGGTGCTTAAAATAAAAAACATCCTGGGTAAAAGAGTTGAAGTGTTCAAACCACGCTCTGTCTCTGAGACTAAAGGGGTAATATACAATATATCAAATGATGTGTCAAAGGAAGAGCTGCTGAGGAGTTTGAAAGGAGGAAATGTTACTGGTGTGAAGCGCATGGGTAAAAATGATAGAGGATTTACTCCTATACTTTTGACATTCAAAGATGAAGAGCTCCCCAAAAAGGTGATGCTGGGACATATGAGCTACTCTGTAAAGACCTATGAAAAGCCCCCAATGAGATGTTTTAAATGTCAAAAATTTGGGCATGTTGCAGCTGTGTGCTATTGACATTTATGGTTGAAGCAATGTGGAGGGTAAAAATGATTGCAAACAAAAAAAATCGGATGTGGCAAGAGAAATTACTACTGCAGCAGAACAGATGCTGGGATTTAAGGGCATAGATCCAAAAGAGGTAAGGGAGGCTACCTACTCACAAAACAAAGATGGGCACACTGTAAATGAGGGACAGGAACTACTGCTGGGAACAGACAAAGAAGAAATGGACAGCAGAGATGGGGATTATGATGAGGATTAACTTCATTTTCATAATGTTTTACATCTTGCAATGGAATGCCAGGAGTTTAACAGCAAATGGACAGGAATTTAAGAAAAGTTTAGAGGAATTCAGGGAGAAGCCAGAAATCATCTGTATTCAAGAGACATGGTTAAAACCAAACTTGGATTTTAAAATCAATGGATATAACAGTGAGAGGAAAGATAGAGAAAACTTTTGTTAAAATGGGAATACAGTATAGAAGGAAAGAAGCTGAGACAGATTTGGAATGTGTAATTATGGAGGTATGGACCAATAGGGGAAAAATCACTATTGTGAACCTATATAATCTAAATAATAATCTGGAAGGGAAGCATTTGCAGGAAATAATGGACAAAATTAGCGCACCAGTGGTCTGCGTAGGGGATTTCAATGCTCATAATGAACTATGGGGAGGATAGAAAAATGAGAGGAATGGAATTATGATAGAGGAGTTTATGGATAAAAATAATCTGGTAGTGTTGAATGATGGTCGACCAACATGGTTTAGGGAAACTCAATCCATTTCATCTGCAATAGACATCACAATGGTATCAGCAGAATTAGCAGCAGTAAGTGGATGGGAAGTAATGGACCAGTATGAAATGGCGAGTGATCACATATCAATTATAAGCAAATTTGGAAGGTGTTTGATTGAGGAACCAGATAACCTCGCAATGGGATTTCACTTTAAAAAAGCAAATTGGATAAAATATCAGGAAAAATTAAATGAAGAAATAGGCTTGATAGACAGTGAACATTGCATACAGGAATGGAATAGATCATTCTCCAAATATATATGGTCAGTAGCAGTAGAGACAATCGCTAAGAAGAAGGTCCCTAGAAGGTCCTCTATGGTCCCTTGGTGGAATGAAGAGTGTAACAAAGCTGTTCATGCCAGGAATAAAGCATACAAGAAACTAAAAAGGTACCCATTAGAAAGCTATGCAATTGAATATAAGAAGTTGAGAGCCAGAGCCAGAAGGGTCATAAAAGAGGCTAAGAAAAAAAGCTGGAGAGATTTTTGCTGCAAGCTGGGGCCTGAGACCTCTACAAAGAAAATCTGGAACTTAGTTCGCAGAATGTCTGGGGTGTGCAGGCAGGGCAGACTACCTGTTCTTTGTCATAATGGAGAGGAGGCTATAAACAATAGAGAGAAAGCAGATAAGTTAGTAAAGCAATTTCAAAAAGTTCATAGCTCAGACAATGTAAGCGAGGAAAATAAAAGAACAAGGGAAGAAGTAATAACAAGGCAAATTGATAAATTGCAGGAAAATAATGATAATTCAGATGCTATCAATAGTTATTTTACATTAGATGAGCTAAAAAGAGCTGTAAACCAAGGTAAGGACACAAGCCCAGGTAGAGATGGACTAGAGTATCAATTGTTCAAACATGCAGGAGTTTTTGTTTTAGAGGAATTGCTAGCACTTATTAATAATGCGTATGATAACATCCAGATTAGTGTATATGTTGGAAAAAAGAGAATACTTCGTGCCATACCAGAATGGGTTTAGGAAGGGTCGTTCAACAATGGACTCAGTCATGAACTTGGATTTAGATATAAAGAGAGCAATAGCAAACAAAGAAGCAGTTGTAGCAGTGTTCACTGACATTGAATAAGCATATGATATGTTATGGAGAGAAGGACTATTAATCACTTTACATGATGCAGGTGTAAGAGGAAGACTTTTTAATTGGATTAAGGATTTTTTATGCAACAGGACAATACAGGTCAAAGCTGGTAGTGTGTTATCTGAAGAGGTGGAAGTGGAGAATGGCACCCCCCAGGGAAGTGTGATCAGCCCTGTACTCTTCAACATTTTAATCAATGGCATATTTAGTACAGCGAGCAAGGATCTAGGTTTGTCATTATTTGCAGATGACGGAGCTATTTGGAAGCGAGGAAGGAATCTCAGTCATATCTTCAATAAAATGCAAAAAAGCCTGGATAAAGTGGTTGATTGGACTAAAAAATGGGGATTTAATCTTAATCTCTATAGACAAAACAAAGTTCATGGTGTTTGGGTATAAAAAGAAAATGCCAGATAAAGGTTTGACGATAAGTAGTCATACTCTAGAAAGGGTTCAGAGCTTTAAGTATCTCGGAATGTGGATGGATGAAAGCGTGACATGGAAAACACATATAGAGAAAACTGTGGTAAAATTTGAAGAAGTAATCAGTGTTTTAAGATGTCTGGCAGGAACTGATTGGGGGGCTGACAGAGAAACCTTGCTGATGATCTACAGAGCAATGATTCGATCTTGTATAGACTATGGGTATATAGTATATGGGTCAGCAGCACACACAACACTGAAAGCACTGGATATTGTGCAAGCAAAAGCCTTAACAATATGTAGCGGAGCATTTCAAACTACCCCAGTTTCAGCTTTATTGGTGGAAATGGGAGAAATGCCGTTGGGAATAAGGAGGGTTAAGCTTGGGCTCAAATATTTGATGAAAACAAAAGGGCAAGATGAGTCTTTTCCAACTAAAACACTGTTAGACCAACACTGGGAATGTGGGGGGAGGAAAAGAAGAACTAAAGTTAGTTTTGGAGTCAAGCTAAAAGATAATGCAGAAAAAATAGGCATTCTGGAGAAGAAAGTATCTCCCCCAGTCTGCTGGTCAACTGTTCCACCATGGCTTTTTACAGAACCTGAGACTGATATGAGATTTTTAAATAGTAAGAGGAGGGAAAAGGACGAAAACATCGTTAATAAAATTCAAAAGCACTTGCAGCAAAAATGGAGGTCACATTTACAGATATATACAGATGGGTCAAAAGAACCAGAAAGTGGGAGGGTGGCAATTGGCATAGTAATCCCCCAGTTAGAAGTAAGAAAAGGCCATAGGATATCAGATCACACAGCAGTATACACAGCATGAAGATGATGGCAGTTTTGAAGGCTCTTTAGTGGGTGGAGGACAATAAGCCAAGTTGTACAGTCATATACAGTGATTCAGCAGCAACTATACAGACTATAAAAGAGGCACGTTCCAAGTCCAGACCTGACTTAATAACAGAAATGTGTCTAATATGTATAGAATTAATAAAATGGGGTGTGAGGTGGGGTTCATCTGGGTACCAGCCCATGTGAGTATACAGGGAAATGAGGAAGCAGACATTGTGGCTAAAAACACAATAAAGCAGGAAAAAGTAAAATTGGAATTGGATTTTGGACCACCAGAATGCTCATCTGTAATAAAACAGGCAGCAAAGGAAATGTGGCACAACTCGTGGGATAAGGATCCACTGAAGAGGTGCTCCTGCCGCACACGTGCCCGTATGAGCACAGAAATGTCAGCATCTGTGACTGAAGAAAAATTAATTAATGATATTGCTAAAAGCTGGCGATTCAACAACGCTCAAATAGTGACATGCTTAATGCACACTGAGCATATCTTACACCACAATATTAACTTGAATTGGGTAATGTTACAACAGTAGTGTTACGTTTATAGTTCGCATGGGTTTAACATATTGTTGAGAGTTTGGAACATAACGTTACGCATATTTTCAAGTTATGGCATGAGATGGGCAAAGCTTCATGTAACGGTGACTTACATGGTGATCTCCGTGACTTTTCAATCATGTTGAGAGCCAGTTGTTCTTTTTCTTTTCCTTTCGTCGCTTCTTTCGTTCTTCCTCTTCTCCTACTTCTTGGGGTTTATTCGTTTGTCTCCGTGAACGGTCGGTCGCTTTAAATATTGCTCCCGCAAAGCATTGTTGGATTAAATTATCTCCTTTCCTATCGCTTAGGAAGGTCAGATGTATCCTATGTTAAGGGAGATCTGAAAGGAAGCATTGAACCTCCTTTCCTTAGTGTTTAGAGAATTCGAACAGCTCTGATCATGGCGGCCACTAAAATACTTCCGGGTCATTTCACTCAGCTAGGAACCTTCCTAAGCAATAGACTTTCCGACCGCAGCCTCAGCCTTTTCCTTTCCCTCCTATGATAATTAACAGGATTATTGTAAGGGGAGGGAGACTTGAGTATTGATATGTATTAGGTGAGCATTTACAAAACAAGTTGGAAACATGATTCAGTATTCATCGAACAACTTATGTGTAGCCATTTAAGGCAACGCTTAATTGCTGTATTTTACAGTGCACATTGTAATTGTTATATTTTGTTCTTTAACATGCACATAAATGTAACCGTACCCTGCTAACCTGCTAATGGTTGAGGACCAAAAGTAAGCTTTGACCTCGTTAGCTGAGTAGTGGACCAGTGTGTAGATTCGTGGAGGTAAATGCTGTGCTGTGTAATAGTCAGGAAGGAGAACCACAGACCCAGGTATAGTTATATCAAACCTTATATTCAAAACAATATATATATATATATATATATATATATATATATATATATATATATATACATATATATATGCGCACACTTACACAGGACGCATTTGCTCCCGTTACCGTTTTAGCTCGTTTCGCGGCTGCCGGCTGCATCCGCCTCCCTCAATACTGAACCAATTTTAAAACGAGTTGTACCTATGAATCATACGCACGCATACACATGGGGAAATAGGGCCCAGGTTGAAAAATACTGAAGTTATCCTTTAAGTTTAGTCAAGGAGTTTATTCAAGTTCCTGTAAGTGTCTTTCATTCTTCTAGGTTATTCAAAGTTTCAGTCAGTGTCTTTTGATCCTCTGGGTGCACCCTATTTGTAATAAGATAAGATACACCTTTATTGATCCCATAATTGAGAAATTCCAGCGTTACAGCAGTCTAGGAGAAAGAGTCAGATTAAAGATTTCAAAATTTAAACTTAAAAACTTAAAACTTAAAAAAGGTAGGCATGCAAAATAAGTACAAAAATACAAGAAATGGCAATAAATAACAATAATAATAATAATAATAATAATAATAATAATGATAATAATGAGCAGCAGTGAATGAAAATGAGCAGTGGATAAAGGGAGCACATCTAGTGCAAGTGATTGTATGTGCAAAACAGCGGACAGCTGTGGTGTCCATAAAGTATCCATAGCGTCAGTAAAATGTCCATGGTGCCGTTTACTGTGAGCAGTGCTGGTTATGTAGCCTGACAGCAGCAGGCAGGAAGGACCTGCGATAGCGTTCCTTCACACACTTTGGGTGAATCAGTCTATCGCTCAAGGAGCTCTCCAGAGCTTTTATCTCCTCCTGCAGAGGATGGGAGTCATTAGTCCTCAGAGATGACAGCTTGGCTGTCATCTTCCTTTCTCCCACCACCTGCACAGAATCCAGAGAGCATCCCACTACAGAGCTGGCCTTCTTGATCAGCTTGTCCAGTCTCTTCCTATCTGCAGCTGAGACGCTGCTGCCCCAGCAGACCACTCCATAAAAAGATGGCTGATACCACCACAGTGTCAAAGAAGGTCTTCAGGAGCGCCCCTGCACTCCAAAAGATCTGAGCTGCCTCAGCAGGTAGAGTCTGCTTTGGCCTTTCCTGTATAGTGCTGTTATGTGATTAGTCCAGTCCAGTTATTTGTTAAGATGAACACCCAGGTACTTACAGGATGTCACCATCTCAATGTCCTTTCCCTGGATGTTCACTGGTGTTGGGGGGAGGAGTCTGCGCCTGCAGAAATCCACCATCAGCTCTTTGGTTTTACCCACATTGATCTGAAGGTGGTTCCTCAGACACCAGTCCACAAAGTCCTTGTTCAGTTCTTTGTACTCCCTGTCGTCCCCATCTGTGATGAGGCTGATGATGGCAGAGTCGTCAGATAACTTCTGCAGATGACCAATGGTGGTTTTAGGGGAGGGCCAGCAGGGGCCAGTGCCCCCATAATTCGGAGTCCGGCCCCCCCTGTGGCCCCCCTGCTGAAGAGTCGGAGGGGCAACGTGGAACGCGGAACTACCGAAAACATCAGAAGAGAATTGTGTGGCTGTATTTAAGACAAGTCTTAACCTCCACGGCAACACACAGCACCACTGAAGTAAGCTCTGAAAACTTTTTCTGTCTCATTTGGCTCATGGTAATTACATATCACATCATGTTTATGTAGCCATGTGAAATACGATCCGGAGTTTTCATGGGTGTTTTATTGTGAAAATTGACCGGATACTCTCGTCTTTTCTGCACCTGACTTCCTGTTTGACTCATTTGGTCTGTGCAAATTGAAGCACTGTCGCACGGTGTCTGTCAGAAATAGACCAGGCGCATATTTTTAGCGGAGCAGAGCGCTGAGCCACTTCTAGTCCGCGGCTGGTGGAGCAGCTTACATTGACTTGAATGGCCGCTATTAGCTCCAGCACCCGCACCTCGGCCGGATCGCGCACACCATGGATCAAGTGGGTTGCCATAAATGGGCCTGTCCCAGAGGCATTCAACTACCAGAGGGCTTTTGAAATCTTCTTTTCGGAGCCGCGTAAAATTAAATGCTCTGATTCAGGGTGCCATACTTGCAAATTGTGAGGGAGGGAGGAAAGCAGTAATTTGTGTCTGTTGGTGCGTATTTAATTTAAGTCTTACCTTTTGTTTTCTTTTTGGATTACGTATTTTGTATTGTTTTGCGTATCTGTAAAGTGTTTGTGAGTGAGAAAGCCTTCCATCAGTGTGTTAGTCATTTTTCTTTTGATTAATGAAATGTTTAACCACTAATCCTTAGCCGTATTTTAAATGTAACACTTCACCATAACATACCACTAGTGTTTTTATCAGTAAAAATAGAACATTTTTCACACATAAAATGCACAAATATGTTGAAACCTAGGCATATTCTGCCATCATAATTTAGCTCTCAAAGTTCACCAGATTGATGCCTTTAAATCAAATAGATACAAAATTTTCTCACAGGGGAGCATGCCCCCAGACCCCCCTACAGGGTTGGATGTAGTCTCCAAAAATCCTGTGGGAAACACTGATATACATATATATATGTACATACATATATATCTTATTGTTCAGACTTAGATATTTGACCCTACTTGTATGTGCCCCTGTATCAAAAGGACTGGCCCTAGCTTGGCCCCCCCATTGAAACTGGTCTAGAACTGCCACTGCAGATGACAGGTGGGGGTGTGGTATGAAAAATCTGCAGTGTAGAGGGTGAAGAGGAACTGTGCCAGCACCGTCCCCCGTGGGGCCCCCGTACTGCAGACAACCAAGTCCAATACACAATACTTGGTCCTGACATACTGCGGCCGGTCCGTGAGGTAGTCCAGGATCCAATGTGAGGTGATTAGTCACCCCTACGTGCTCCAGTATGTCCCTCGGAAGTGCAGGCTGTATGGTGTTGAAAGCGCTGGAGAAATCAAAGAGCATGATTCTCACAGAGCTTCCAGGCTTCTCCAGGTGAGAAAGAGCTCTATGCAGGAGGAAGATGACGGCGTCGTCCACCCCAATGCCAGGCTGGTAGGCAAACTGCAGCGGGTCCATTGAAGGGCCTACTGCAGGGCAGAGACGAGACAGGACCAGGCGAGTCTTCATGAGGTGTGATGTAATGCCACTGGTCTGAAGTCCTTGGGGTGTGGAGTCTTGGGACCACGCAGGATGTCTTCCACAGCTGTGGTACTCTCCCCAGCCTCAGACTCAGGTTGAAGATGAAGATAAGTCAACATCAGGATCGTGTCATGTCAAATCCTACCACACTGGTGAATTTGTGCAAGGAAGAAGGAATGGATGAGTTCCCTCTCTGCTGAATGAAGCAATCAGATTTCCCAGTGACTCGCTATCCCCCTCCTAAGGGAGAAATTCCGGTTCCAGTTTCCAGAATCCAAGGAAGTTTCCAGTGGTATCAAAAACCTAGCCAAGACAACCCACATCAACAGGCTTCGGGTTGTCTCAGTCACCTCCTGGTATCACTTATGAACACTTTTAAACCAGTTAAAACCAACTTATGTGGGGGCGTCAGTAGCGTAGTGGATAGTGCTGGCGCCCCATGTACAGAGGCGATGCCTCACTGCAGTGGTCGCGGGTCCGGCTGAATCATATGTTTAGTGTTGTAAATGATCTCTCCATTTGTTAGAAGCTCTGTTTTAAAACCAGTGGAAATAGAGCCCTGGAACAATGAAATGATTCTACTGACCTGTAACAATAATAATAATAATAATAATAATAATAATAAACTTTATTTATATAGCACCTTTCATACAGGGAGGTGTAGCTCAAAGTGCTTTACAACAAAATAAATACAATTAAAAAAAAAAAAAAACACAGGTGCAAATCCTGCACAATGAAACCAAGAACAATATAATATGTAAAAGATAAAAGTAAAACAGCTGAATGCATGGAAGCAGATAAAAAATGTGAAGGATGGGGATAAACACCAGGGAATAGTGACAGTTAGTTGAAAGCAATATTGAATAAATTAGTTTTCAATTGTCGTTTGAAAATGTTCACAGAGCTTGTATCTCTTTTATCCTTGGGTAGTGAGTTCCATAATTTTGGTGCATAGTTAAAAAAGGCTGAGCTGCCAATTTTCTTATTAGAGTAGTTTGTATTTAAAAAGCCGGCAGCAGAGGATCTAAGAGGCCGTGAAGGATTATAAAACGACAAAGAATTAGTAATGTAGGCTGGTCCCAACCCATTAAGAGTCTTAAAAACAAGTAAAAGCACTTTAAAATCAATCCTAAAAGATACTGGAAGCCAGTGAAGGTTAGCTAAAACTGGGGTGATATGCTCTCTCTTTCTTGTTCTAGTTAACAGCCTGGCAGCACAGTTCTGAATATATTGTAATTTGTCAATGGATTGCTTTAGAAGACCGGTGAAGTGAGCATTACAGTAGTCAAGTCTGCTTGAAATGAATGCATGTACCAGTTTTTCGGTATCTTGTTGGGATCGGAATGGTCGCACTTTTCAAATATTTCGTAAGTGGAAAAAAGTTGTTTTGGTCACCTTCTTTATGTGAGATTTAAAATTTAGGTCTGAGTCAAGGATAACACCCAGGCTCGTGACTTCAGATTTAACCTGCACAGCCAAACTGCCAAGTTTGGAAAGAATTATCTCTCGTTTTGCTTGGGGACCAACTAATAAGATTTCGGTTTTGTCACCATTTAATTTAAGGAAACTGGTTTGCATCCACTTGTCTACTGCAGCCAATCCAGATGTTAGATGACAGATGGATCGGTCATCACTTGGGTCTAGTGAAATATATAGTTGTGCGTCATCTGCATAGCTGTGGAAATTGAGGTTATGTTCTCTGATGACGTCACCTAATGGAAGCATGTACAGTGAAAAAAGCAGAGGACCAAGGCAGCTACCCTGAGCAACACCAAACGGTAATTCATGTATCCCTGATACATGATCTCCCATAGTAACAAAAAACTTTCTTCCCGTTATATATGAGTGGAACTAATTTAAAACACACCCAGAGAGGCCAGCCCAGTTCTCAAGTTGGTCAATAAGAATATTGTGGTCTGTGGTGTCAAAGGCAGTACTTATGTCTAGTAAGACTAGAATGGAGACCTTGTTAGCATCAGTGCTAGTTCTGAGATCACTGACAACTTTGGTGAGGGCTCTCTCAGTACTGTGATTTGCCCTGAACCCTGACTGAAACTTTTCGAAAATATTATTTTTGTTCAGGAAATAGATAATTTGGTTAAAGACAACTCTTTCTAGTATCTTACTTAAAGGAGCTATATGTAAGAAATCTAAAGCAAATAGTTGTAAAATCATCCTAATATGTCACAGAGACTAAGGAATAATGTTCATATAACATACTGATCTCACCGAATAGTACGGCCAGAATATTCGCATTTAAAAAACATTTTTACAGTCCACAAATCATGTTTATGTTTTGAATTTGTGTTTTGGCCTGTTGCGTCACCCACCGCCATCTACCAGTCACGCAGTCAGTAGAGTCTCAGCATCAGTTACAGTTAGGACTGAGCTACAGCAGCACGGCAAGCAGCATTAGCAGTGTCCCGGTACATAGCATTAGCAGCCGGCTTCTCCTCAGCTGTATCCCGGCAGCAGCGTAAGCAGCAGAGAAGCTGGACTTGCTCGAACGGTCCGCTGGAAAACCAAAGATCAAGGACACGGCGACGCAGCCCTGCCACGGCAGCCACCTGTGGGGAAACAAATCAGTCTCCAGCGTGCCGCTGTCCAGCAACCTCTAATCTGTAGGGGAGGGGGGGCAGACACGACTCGCGGCAGTATTTTGAATTTGAGTGCAGTAACCATTTTGGCCACATTCTTACATACAGTGCCTTTAAGAATGGGAGATTTGATATAGGCCTGTACCTATTTAAAACATTAGCATCTAGGTTTGTTTTTTTTCAGCAGAGGTTTTATAGCTGCAATTTTGAAAGATTCTGGGAAACAACCGGTTTCAAGGGACATGTTAATAATCTTACCAACAGAGT
Organism: Epinephelus fuscoguttatus; assembly: GCF_011397635.1. Taxonomy (NCBI): domain Eukaryota; kingdom Metazoa; phylum Chordata; class Actinopteri; order Perciformes; family Serranidae; genus Epinephelus; species Epinephelus fuscoguttatus. Next base: position 46,155,467 of record NC_064759.1, on the reverse strand, counting down.
GAAGCATACAGTTAAAACAATTCTTAAAAAGTATGGAGGGGACTGATCAAGACAGCACGTTGAAGTCTTACTCTCACTCACGAGCTTATAAAGTTCCAGATCAGAGATAGTAGTGAATTTCGATAGGCTTTAGAGATTTTTGCTGGGCCAATTAATGCTGTTGTCAGCATTTATGACAATAGTCGCTCTTAAGGAGGTAATTTTGTCAGAAAAGAAGGTTGCAAATTCCTCACATCTAGTGGAGGACATTTGGTCCAGAATGTATAACAGCATGTAGGCTCCTCTTTTCTACCTTTCACTCTGGACTTTTGTTCATGGATACTTTTTCTTCAGTAATCTGATTGGTCAGAGGTCAGGGTTTTGACAGCCTGTGATCCAATACCCTGAAGTTAACTTGCTCCGGAGCAAGTTAGCTGTTCAGCATAAGTTGCTACAGTGATTTATCCCAGTAAAAAGAGAACCAGCTTCATAGTACTGAAAACCATGAGTTAACCCTGAAGTTACCGCGCTATCTTCAAATCCTGCTTCATAGTACAGGCCTCAGGAGGTGGTTACTTTGTCCAATCAAACCTGACTTTTTTTTCCCCACCTTTGCCACCGATTTGGCTTAATTTCACTGTTGCTTACATGTGATTGTATCAATTCATTTTTTTTTCTTACAAGTTGAAATGAGATTCAATTATTTGCCCTCTGTTAAGTAGCTATCTCACATCTGTAAATGCGGAGTTTTTACAGATAAAACATATTCCTCCCAAAACAACTTTGGTCGTTACTTTTGTTTGTTTTGTTTGGTTACTTTTGGTGTCCATGAGCAAGGCATCAGCACCTCACCTGACAGTGGAGCTCCCTCAGTCATTACCACCAGTGGCTTTAGCACTTGGCTATTCTCAGTCTTTACACATGGTCAAATATTATGCAGGTATTATAAAGATGAACTTTTCTACTCAGAGTCATGTTGACTAAGCAGCGAGTTCACAAAACGTTTCTTGTTCTCGTCCTGATCTCCAGCGGGATGGAGGGGAGGAGGCGGTGATGATTTAAGGGGGCGGGTATACTGGGGAGAAAATGTGGACATGTAGAGGTGGCAGTCAAGTTAGGAAGAAAACACTGGAGTCAATACAGAAGATTTTTGATATTTACCTTCAAAATAAAAGCATGATAGTTGCACTCATGAACATCAACATCTATTTGTTAAGAATGATTTTTATATGGGGGTACATGAACATAAGTTTAGTAATTAGCATTTTTGCGTTTTTGTGTCATGTTTATATGTTTTCCATTACTTGAAAAATGAAAAAACAAGTATTCCAAAAAAAGGTGATTTTTATAAGATATGAAATTCTGTCAAGCAGTCAGCTGAAGCTCAATTGGAGTTTGGGATTTTGGGCTTCAACGGCCTATGGTAAAGCAACAGTTCTCAAAATATTATTTTTTTTTTTAAAACATCTGAGAGGGCATTATGTTTTTTATTTTTTTTTTTGGCTTTTTGGCTTTATAATCACCAAAATTACAACATTTCTCATAGCCAGAAACTGCAAAAACAGAAATTAACCTTGGATTTTATTTTAATTTTCGGTCCTTGGGCATATCTTGTGTGACAAATGCTTCCATCAGAAAAAAACCCCATCACCAAATAGTGATATTTCATCAATATCATTTTATCATATTTATCTGATCTAAAATTTAACCAAAAGTAAAGCGTTAGCACAAACTAACCAGCATGCATGACGAGTGAAAAACTGAGACTTTTTCAACCTCAGGATTTTGTCGTCAGCCTTTAACTTTCATGCAGAACAATCACTGCTCCACCCAGCTTGGTTTTGGCAAGGTGCAAGAAACATCAGTAAGTCCAAACTGGTAGAAAATATTTCCACATACTTACATCTATGCAGTGTTTACCTTTATTGTTGAGTTTTTGATGTATTAGACCTTCATCAGAGCACACATGAGGCAACAATGGACAAGCTGATAAAAGTAACCAACCTCAGTCTAATCATTGGTACTATGCAACACACCTGTGCACTACCCTGGCGGTAGTGCACAAGCTTCACCTCCTGGGAATTGTAGTGTTTTTTTTTTGAAGTACTGAATGGCAAACTGTGAGGCATACAAATGGAAGCCATATTTGTCTTGTCATACAATACGAATAGAAAAAAAGCACCTTAAAGAACCCTACAAAAGTATCAAATTATAATTTCATCACATAATAAATGGGGTTTCGATACTGTTATAAGGTGCTTTGTGATTGTAAATGTTTGTCTGTGCTTGTGGTTAACACAAACTGAAGAGTCTTGCATGTTTTGTCCTGTATATATATATATATCAGTAAATACCCAACTATGAATTTTGAAGCTTTTATGTGTCTTAAAAAAGAGGTTGCTCCCAAGTGGCTACATTAGACCACAGAACATTGTCACAGCGAACACAGCTGGTGGTGACGTTAGGTCATTTGAAATAGTGTAGTTCCTATAGCCTAATGCTTTTTCCCCTGGCGACTTCATTTGGCTTTAGAAATCATACAGCGGTGTTCATTTGTGATGATGATCTTGCTGAACAAAACGTGTAAGTATCATAAACTTTTTTTCGGCACAAAGCTCATTTTCTGCAATAATCCAAAATCCAGTGGCACAATCCCGTACGCTTTTTGACGAGGGAACCGGGGCAAAGCTAACTTTAGCGTCGGCCTACAGAAAAAACGTCATCCCTTAAGCAACTTTTTCCTGCAAAGACAGGTTTTATTTTGAAAAACACCGGAAACGTGTATTTTAATGCGTACAGCTTGCGTGCATTTGCCGAAGCTGTTTCTTTTGCAGAAAACACCCAAGACATAAGCGGGGGGTTAATGTACCCGTCGAGACGACTTTCCATGAGCCTACTGGGTCCTCTCCTCCAGGCTGAGGTTTTAATATGTGAGTTCGGTTGAGGTTGAGGGTTCACACAGCTGTCTGAAGGGAATAACGTCAGCACTCAGAGGTGACCAGCTCTGGTTTTACACACGGTAAGCAGATGCATCGGTGGAAATAATATACATGATTTTCACAGCATCTGTTAAAATGGAGACAGAATATTACTGCAGAGCAGGTGAATGAAAAAGACACGCCAGAATTTGTAACTGGACATGAAAGAGCCGAAGTGAAAATTAAAGTCAGATAAATAAGTCAAATATTCGTTCCTTGAGCTCAGAGAAGCTAAAGCAGCTATGTAAACAGGTTTATACGATGACTAAGTCAGTGACATCGGTCTTTGTGTGTCAGCTGAGCGCGCTCAGATAATTTCCATCCTGTGCTTATCGTGATAGTGTGCATGTCTTTGGGCAGCCTCAATGTTCTCAATATGTTTTCACAAGCTGTGGATTTGACTGAGCGCAACATGTAGCTAGGTAGGCCTAAAGCACAGAGCCTGCTCCCTGGATGCAGAGACCCTGACGCCAAAATGTGACAATTTCAGAAGTCATTTTTGGATTCAACATCGCCTACATATGACAGACAAACTTAAAACGTTCAGATTAGATTTCCTTGATTCTGTCACCTGCCGGGAGTAGAGAAACTTAAGTAAACAGGTAAATTTTGACATGGATGTTGGCGTGACTTTGTCTCCGCAGAGGAGACAGCGGCCAGTAGCTGACAGGTGATGGATGTAAGGGCTGTACTTAACCCTGATCATCATGATTTGTTGAATGCAAAACAAATGTGTGTTGAGAGATGGTGAATTCCTTCCTCATGTGTCCCTCTTAATTCAGGCCATGTGAGGAGGGACTATGGAAGGCCAAAATGAAAAAAGCTGTCCAATCCAGAGGAACAATGGAGACAGAGGGAATCATGCAAATATCGACTTATCTGATCCAGTGTTAATGGATTCAACAACTGTGACGTGGTGCACAGCTGCAGAGGTGAAACAGTCACATGCGTAAAGCTGAATGAGGAAATGAGAGGCGCACATTCTTTGGATCACATTGCTGATAAAGAGTAGGCTCCCATCGATCTGTGCATGTGACACAAGACTGACTGAGTCAAATGACAGCACTGGATGGAGTGACCATGGGCGCAGCTATGTAAGAGGACGTCTGTCCAGTGTGCAGGTCCTGACAATCAACACTGCTGTTATTCATGCCACATAATGTGGGCTCTCAGGGGAAAAGGGTGGCTACTCAGCAGAGGAGAAACAAGCAGATGATGTATACAGTATACCTGATGGTTATCTCAGCATCTCGTCTACTCCTGTAGGACAACAAACAGCATTCCAGTTTTTAGTTAAAAGAGGAGGCAGGGAGCAGAAGCTCTGAGTGGACACCATGCCTCGCAACCGAGCCTTTTCTGAGCCAGAGTACTCAGCGGAGTATTCGGCGGACTGCTCAGTGACACTGCCCTCTGACCCTGGGCAGGCGGTTGGGCGAGCACATGAGGTCACAGTTCGGAGCTCGGGATGCTGCCTCTGCCTGCCGCGGTTCATGCGCCTCACCTTTGCGCCCGAGTCTTTGGAGAATCTCTACCAGACCTACTTCAGACGGCAGAGACATGAAACCCTGCTGGTGCTGGTCGTGTTCGCAGCCCTCTTTGACAGCTACATCATTGTCATGTGTGCGGTGGTCTACACCAGTGACAAGCTGGCTTCTGTTTTAGTGGCATCAGTGGGATTGGCAGCAGATATTATCCTCTACCTGCTGTGCCGTTTCGGGCTGCTGCCAGACCGCGTCTCGAGACGGGTGGTGCCTTACGCCTTGTGGGTGCTAATAGCAGCTCAGATATTCTGCTACCTGGGTCTGAACTATGCTCGCTTCCACCAGGCTAGTGACACGGTTGGCTGGCAGGCTTTCTTCAGCTTCTCCTTTTTCCTGACTTTGCCTTTGAGACTGACGCCCATCGTGCTCGTCACTGCTGTGTCCTGTGGGGTCCACACCCTTGTTCTGGGTGTCACCATCGCCCAGCAACAGCAGGAAGACATTCAAGGGGCAGCACTTGGCAGACAGGTAAGAGTGGGATGGGAGGAGGGAGGGGGTTTGGCGGTGTATGGTTGTCCTGAAATGCATTTACTTGTGTGATCTCATGTATCCAGACCACCACTAATTTTGTTTACAGAAGTTTTTAGGACTTCAAGCACAAAAGTGGGTTCATAGATGCAGTAGGCCAAAAACCAACCAGGGCTGCTGTTTCACATTTAGGCATCAGGCATATTTAGGAGTCATTATTGCTCATGATATCTAAGTGTCAGGTTTAATGCTGAACTTGAGATTGTCAAGCTTTTGTGTTATAACTTGTTTCAGGCATTTTGTCTTTACTTGACATTTTAATACAGCAGAGACATAAAGTAAGATTGGTGAGAAAACAAGGAAAATGACATGTAACAAATGTCCACAGTTGGAATTGAACTGGGTTCAATGCATTTACATGGTGTGCCTGGCTTTACACCAGTGGTTCCCAATCTTTTTCCGTAAGGAACTCCTTTTTGTCATTGAGTAAACAGACACTAAGTGATATATTTTATGGATACTTTGTAATCAATTTCAATTTAATTCAGTTTTATTTATAATGCCCAGTATCACAAATCACACTTTGCCTCAGGGGGCTTCACAGCATATGACAGCCCTCTGTCCGTGGACCCTCACAGAGGATAAGGAAAAATAGTATATTATATTCAGTGCGTAACAATACCAGTACAAAAAAACTGATAAACTGTACAATTAACACAACACAACAACTACAGGAGGTTTATGTAAAACAGGCGATTTGGCTAAATCTTGAGCAGAGTATTTCCTCTAAATATTTAATCAGAAATGAGTTTTTCTGACATTTTTAGGAACTCTCTGAAGGTTTGTCTGTCTGTAATATGCGTATATTTCTATTTTTAACAATAATACATACTTAATAGACTTTATTTTGACTTTATTATATTCAGACCTTCAATGGGGGTCAGGACCCCCAGGTTGGGAACCAGGGGCCGTAGTCACAAACATTCTGAGAATACTCTAAGAGCGCTCCTAACTTATTCTAAAAACTTTTAGTAAGGAGTATTAGCTTAGGAGGGATTTAGGAAAGTTCTTAGAGCAACTCTGAGCAGGGAAGGGACAGAAACTTTTACCTTAGTGAGGAGGTGTGGTTAACCCTGTTGTTAACAAGTCCATAATCCATTAACGAGCTCAGTTGAAAGGTTGACTCTATGTGATGATTGGGTCCAATGCAAAAGTTTTGATTAAACAGATTAAAGTGAGATAATTCAGTGTTTATTTTCATTCTATTCATAACTCAACAAGAGGCGGAGTGGAGAGCGTCATGCAGAAGTCCACTTGTTGCCTCACTACACAAACACAATGTGTACAGAAGTAAATGAAGAACCATTCTGGACGCGTGGATTTTACATACACATTTTGATGTACAGTGTAGAATGTTGTATTGTATGAGTCATGGGTTGTTTGAACTTTTAAAGGCCACATCTTTACAGAGCTATTTATATTCCAGGGCCTGTAGTCACAAAGATTCTCAGAGTCCTCTCAGGGAGCTCCTAACTTAGCCTAAAAAATCCTAGCAAGGAATCTTAGCTTAAGAGTGATTCAGGAAGTTTCTGAGAGCAACTGTGCAAGGTGGGGAGAGAAACTTTTATCTTAGTGAGGAGGTGTGGTTGACCATATTGCTAGGTATGACGCAGTCTTCTAAAAGCTGTGATTGGTTGTTACAAAAAGGAAAAAAGAAAAAAGATAAACAAATGCGGTCCTAGTGATGAGTGGACAGTGAAATCAACGGATCATAGACCTTAGACTGTATTAAGAAATGTGTAATTGTGAAAATAATTTTATGTCATGATGATGAAACTCAGCAAAATTAAATTAATTGTTACATAGCTTCAAAATGTTTGACCGTACCTCATTCACATGCTGATTATTAGGGGTGGGGGAAATTTCCGATTCTTAGATGCATCGCGATTTGGACGTGGACGAATGTGAATCGATTCACAAACGTCCAAATTTCGATTAATTAGAGTAATACAGAAGATTCTAAATGATGCGGAACTAAGAAGCGCGGTACGCGTCATCTCTGGGACACTTTGGGATGCACACCTGGAGCGGACACACCGACAAGCGCACAGAGGAAAACAAACATGGCTGACCACCACCCACCTCACTGTGAGATCCGAACAGCTCCTTCTAATTTAAAAGCAGACGTGTACTTCGGCTTCTACAACGTTGACGGCGGAAGCGAACTGGACAAGAGCCACGTTATATGTAAGCTGTGTCGTGCTAAAATAAAATACTTTGGCAACACAACAAACATGAGAAGCCATGTAACTTGATTCTACCTGACGGAGGAGTCAGGGAGACGGCAGGGTGTTGTTGCTGCGGCAACTAGTGGCGCTACTGACCAGAGAACAATTGAGGAAGCAATTATAAAGCTGCCACCCTCATCGGAAAAGGCGAATTACGAAGGCCATCGTGGCATTTATTGCCAAGGATTTGCGTCCTTATTCCGTCGTGGAAAATCAATGATTTCGAGGACTGCTGCATACATTGGAGCCCAGATACACCATCCCATCCCGACGCTATTTCACCGACACGGCCATCCCGACACTCTACCATCAAACAAAAACAGAAGTCATGGCCTCGCTGTTGAAGGCAGGCAGGTAGGAATGCAGTTACATGTGATGCGTGGACGTCTGTCGCCACCGAATCATTTGTTACTCTAAGTTAACTGCGCATTTTATCCTGTGATTTAAGATACCTGTTGTTACCTTTGGTTCCATACAACGAAGTTGTAACTTTCCAGTTTGCATGCATTTCCATTTATATGTTTAATAAAATATAATGGAAATGAATTCAACTGTTTCTTATTACAAATGCACTGTTTTTAAAAATTGCAAGTGTTGAATGCTTATTCAGTGAGACAAAAAGAAATGTGTGTTGTGAAAAATGCATCAATATAAATAAATTAAAGATGCATCAATAATCGTTTTATAATCGAATTGTAGCCCCTGAATCGTAATCGTTATCGAATCATTAGGTGCCCAAAGATTCCCACCCCTACTGATTATTATATTGATTTGCTCATTGTTATGTTTACTCGCCATGGTGGTAATTTTACTACTTAATCTATTTGATATTAATGGTGGACGCACACTCAGCTGTCAGCAATTACTGTGATTGCTGGCCTCCTTGTAAAAAGCGGTTTGATTTGGCAGAATGACCAAAACAACGAATGAAATGGAGAAAAAAAGAACGAGAAAGCCGGACTGGACAGAAGAGCAGTGCCTGCTGTTGGCACAGCTCATGGAGGAGAACAAAGGAGTTTTAAGAAGGAAATTCGGTCCCGGGATCACGGCACAAGGGAAGAGGCAGACTTGGGACTGCATTGCCCGACGCATCAATGCGTCATTCCCTCTGCTTGTACACACAAGCGATGATGTGAGAAGCGCTGGTACGTGCTGCAATCCAAAGAGGGTGTTATTGCGTTACTACGCTGGGTGGGAAAAGTAAGCTCATCCCTGATGAGGTCAACCACAAACATTATCCCTGCACGATCAAGCCTCTAGCGTCTTAAATCACTGTTGTTCAGTAGGCCTATACGGAGAATGTCTCTCCTTCCTCTCTGTCTTTCCGCCATCTTCTCTGTTTAAGACACTCTTAGGCTTCTTAAAAGTCCTCCTCCCCTCTCTTAACAGTTTTTCACCTTAGGAGCTCTCTTAAGGCCTAAGATGCTTTGTGAATAACTTTTATCTTACCAAGGGAAAATTCTAATGACGTCACTAAGAGCTACTTTTAGTCTTAGGATTCTTTGTGAATACGGGCCCAGTACTTTACTATTGCTCTGGCTCAATGTTCACAATAGAATGTCAGTGTGAGAGAAGTTTAGACTCAGAATCTTATATGAATGCAGTTGTGCCATAATAATAATAATGCATTATGTATTAGACGAATCACACATTGTCTTTAGAAAACATATGTTATTTATCAAATATTGCTCTCAGATAGTTGCCAGTCCACCCTAGGTACAACTAATGCAACAGTGTCTAATGCTGTCCTACAGTCCTGCAATCAGTCCTTCCTCCATCAAGCTTCTAATGTTCACTTAGTGTTGAAGCTGTCTAAAGTTTTGTAGAATTTCTGTTTTATTGTGTGTTTGTAAGAGGATGTAGTTTGTGGTGCTGGTGACCTGTACTGCATTATACAGAGAGGTATTTTATTATTTAGCCTCCCTTATTGCTATAAATGTTGTGTGAAATGATAGAAACAATTCTGTATGAGCAATGCAATTCATAACCCTGATGACATCACTACATCATAAGGGTTGTTATGCTGAAATCTATTGTACTCAGGAAAAAGTATTCAAGCGGTCATTCAAGTTGGAATTCCCTGTTGGAAACTCGGGCAAGATCCATCTAGCCCGAGTTTGCTGACATTAACACAATTGACACTAGGGATGCATGATATTGGATTATTTGCCGATATCCGATATGCTGATATATAATACCATATTTGGCCGTTAATTGATACCCATATCGATATATTCACTTTTTTCCCTGCCTAATTTTAGTGATAGTCAAGTCTCCTCTGTAGTGGAATAACATCATGCATACTCCTATTGTGATGGCCCACCAGCAGATGGAGACATGAAATACAGTGCTTTTCAGTATTATGCAATATTCATTCATTGTGCAAAATAAGAAAAAGCACGTCGGCTGATTCTGATAGTACATTTTAAAGCCGATTTTGGCCAATATCGATGAAGTGTCAATATTATCGTGAAGTGACACCACAGCAACACGGCAGTGCACCAAGTGAAGAATGACCATTTCATCAACTTTAACTGTATGTAGTGTTTTATGTAGTGTTTATGTTGTGAAACATGTTTTATAACATGGTTGCTGCCATTTACACTCAGTTGATTTGTGCTTGACAGAAGTCTTTGCAGGCATGTGCATCTCTGTCTCTGTCCACAGAGAAACAAATGCACAGGAGACAATTTTGAGCTGTTGTGCAGTATTTGAATGAGCAAAGAAAAGAAAGATGGTTGACTTATTACTTTATACTAGTGCTGCATGATTTGATAAAAATGTGCGATTTGAGTGGACAATATCGCGATTGTGATTACAATATAATAAAAACAATGGTATCATGACTCTTGTTGCTTGATTCGGTGTTTCCCCTACATTATATTAGGGGGGCACTGACCTTACCTGACATAGTTATTGTTATGGACAGTGTATAAATGACCATCAGCAGACTGAGCACAGTGAAACATGTTGCTCACACAGCAGTGCAGCATGGCACTGTACACACAGCGGAGCGAGCCTGTGTTGCGTTCAGGTGTTGTCACGTAAATGACAAATTCCAGCATGCCATAGCATAACACAGTGTCAAGTGGGCTGAAACCGAGCAAAATTGCTCAATTTTTCATTTGTTATTATATAGTTTGTTATGGAGTCCGTGATTTCCCCGTGACACTCACAGAGGTTTGGGTAACTGTGCTTGGATGTTGTTTTATGAGGCTCTGGTGGCTTTCAGTTGTCTCATTGTCTTTAACATTACTCGGCTTGGCTTTCTCTCGCATGCATTCTTCCTACTTTTCCCTGTGCTGTCTAAGTGCTGATATAGATTGGTCGTGTTGCCGCGGGACGTGGCGACTTTAACTTTTCAACTTTTACACAGCACATTTTTCTGTTCAACGTCGCTGTACCTGAATCCAAAGTGTCGCCATGTAATAGACGTTTTTTTTCACCACCAACGCACCCTGTTTTTGGTCGTGCTCATGCTCTTCTTCAGCGTCTATGTTGGTCACTGCTGCATGCCGGGTGGTCAGGTGACCATACGTGCTGCACACACCAGGATAGCTTGTGAGCGTAATGTCAACAAACTCCACACATTACAGGGGGGTATTCCATCAAGCAGGCTAAAGGCAAATCCAGGTTTAAATGGCCAAGTCTGGCTAATGTGAGCCAGAGTTCTGTTCCATCAAAGTGACAAAGATTAGCCTCACATCAGTAACCATGGAAACCATGGTTCTGGCTAAGCCTGATATGATAGATCGAGCTAAACTCTGGTTTCCGTTCCATCAACCTGAGTCACAGCTCCGTTCCATCAAGGTGGTTAACCTCAATCCCGGCCTCGTAACCATGGTAATTTATGCTGCCGGGCAGTCCTGGTCTGTAGCAGGATTAAGGTGAGGATTAGCTCCATCTATGATCAAAAAATGTTCAGTAGACAAGAACAGACACCTAAAAGACAGTTCTGCCAGTGCTTTTACACACTCACAACTGTCATGTAATGATAAAATAATATGTAGAACATAGAATATATAACATAATTAATCAAAAAAGATTAACTATTAAAAAACAAACTGAAATGTAATAAAAATAAGATAATTAAAAAAACACTTAGAACAATAAAGCCAAAATCAAACTAATAAAAACAAAACTATAATAAAATGAAACCGAGGCATTAAAAAAAGATTGTATATGTACACCAAACCACATGAATATGTGATTGCCCGCCCATCCCCACCCCACTCTATTTCCCATTGGCTAGCAAATTCACAGCCAATTAAAGAGAAATTTCGGTTTATTTCAACCTGTCTCCTATCGTCCTAAATTTGTTTCAAGTCACTAGTGACATAGAAATAATAGTTAGCATGTTAACCGTTAGCCTAGATACAGCCGTAGCGTCAGACCTGTTAAAACTTAATTGAACGGGCATCCTTTCAAGTGCAAAGTTAGTCCACTAAACAAGCTTTTTCTCCACAAAGACTGCCTCATATCGTTAGGATAAATGTCAGAGAACATATAGAAAACGACATGTAAACGTGTTGTCTTACCTTACCGGTGTGGTGCCATGTTTGTTGTTTACCATTTAGCTAAGGCTGCAACCGGTCCCATTCCTTGCAAAAGAGGTATTCCTCTTCTGTGGGCATTGGGGTACAGCATTCACAGGTAACGTTACACCACCGATCTCCAGAGCTAAATCCTTCCAGCAGCCATTCCTCCTCTGTCGTCCTTTACCTGTTGTGCCTCTCTCTCTCTCTCTCTCTCTCTCTCTCTCTCTCTCTCTCTCTCTCTCCGTTCTTCAATTTCAAGAAGCTCTTTGTCAGTGTATTCTGGCTCAAATAAATAAGGGCGGCCATAAAACTCCGCAAAATCAAATTCCTCCTCCACAAAGTTGAAGACTGGCAAAAAGTCAGCCATTATTCTATAAATGGCCGCTCTCATTTATTTGAGCTGACAAAGAGCTTCGTGAAATTGAAGAACGGAGGAGGAGAGAGAGAGAGGCACAACAGGTAACGTTAGAGGACGACAGAGGAGGAATGGCTGCTGGAAGGATTTAGCTCTGGAGATCGGTGGTGTAACGTTACCTGTGAATGCTCTGCCCCAGTGCCCACAGAAGAGGAATACCTCTGTTGCAAGGAATGGGACCGGTTGCAGCCTTAGCTAAATGGTAAACAACAAACATGGCACCACACCAGTAAGGTAAGGCAACACGTTTACATGTCGTTTTCTATATGTTCTCTGACATTTATCCTAACGATATGAGGCGGTCTTTGTGGAGAAAAAGCTTGTTTAGTGGACTAACTTTGCACTTGAAAGGATGCCCGTTCAATTAAGTTTTAACAGGTCTGACGCTACAGCTTTATCTAGGCTAACGGCTAACATGCTAACTATTACTTCTATGTCACTAGTGACTTGAAACAAATTTAGGATGATAGGAGACAGGTTGAAATAAACTGAAATTTCCCTTTAAGGTCAACTGACAATGGCCATATAAGGAGTGCATCCAAGAGAAGGAGAGGGACACACCCAGAGAGACACAGACAGAGCAAAAGAGAGTAAATTAGGAAATAATGGCATGCCCCTTCATCGAGGATCCTGTTGATGAGCAGGCCCACATTGTCCAGTGGGCCGTCCAACCACCACCAGCCCCAGGGGTCTTCCAGGACAGGACCAACCCATTGATACAGATGGACTCCTATCTGTGGGAGAGGTACCAGTTCAGCAGGCAAAGCATAGTGTATCTATGCCGTTTGCTGGAACCACACATTATACTGTTTACTGTTAATTTATTATGTTGATCTGTTCTGTACGACATCTATTGCTCGTCTGTCCGTCCTGGAAGAGGGATCCCTCTTCAGTTGCTCTTCCTGAGGTTTCTACCGTTTTTTTTCCCTGTTAAAGGGTTTTTTTGGGGGAGTTTTTCCTTATCCGCTGTGAGGGTCCAAAGGACAGAGGGATGTCGTATGCTGCAAAGCCCTGTGAGGCAAATTGTGATTTGTGATATTGGGCTTTATAAATAAAATTGATTGATTGATTGATTGATTGATTGATTGATTGATTGATAAAGGTCACACGCCGCAGCCCGTCTCTGACCACTGTGCATTGGTTATGCTGAGAGGCTAAGTAAGGCAACTGTTTGCAGAGAGGTAAAAACAGTGAGGGATGAAAATGGGACACACACCATTGTGGTTTGTCTATTCCTCGTCCTATAGCACATTCCATACATTTAAGGGGATTTTCCTTATTTTGATTTAATAAGGGATAGAGCTTACAACTGATTCCCAAATGATGAGAAATAGATAATTAATTCACTATCACCTGCATTCACTTAATAGGTTTCCTCATCTCCACTGAATTCATGGATTTGCTAAATGTCATTTTCTAAAGTCAATAGATAAATGTCATGAGATTATTTTCTATAAACTGATCATTTCAGAAATGTCATAATCTACAGTCAATTATGTGATAAATGCAATGATTCACATAAAATAGTTTGATTAAATGCATCATCTGAAATGTACATAGGAATCAGTAGATAAATGTGATAAATAGTCTATCACTAATATTAATTTACACATTTGGTGAATTTCATTAGGCATACTTGAATTGTTAGATTAAATAGGTGTTCTTATCTACATATATGTTGTCCCTTTGATGCGGGATTTATATAACATGATGTTATGCTGAAATGCTGAATTTTCTTTGTCACTTACGCATTTAGCCTGTCGGCAATATTCAGCCACGCCACCTCCCTTGCTTTATTAATTGCTGCAGTATTGCCTTTTTTTGTAATTATGTCCTTATAGTCCTCATACACTTCCATATGGAGTGTTTGCTCCGCCGCAGAAAAAGCCTCTGCTCGCTCCTTTCCTTTGCTTTTTGACATTCTGCAACATTTTCAGCACTCGACTTGTGTGGGCTTTTTATTTTCCCTTGGCACGTGCATGAATTGAGGCTTAACAGGTGAGGCTTGAATTAGTGTCACTTGGAGCCAGCTGATTTCACTTGATGGAACCAGGGTTCCTACGCAAGTATGGAAAGTATGGAAAAGTATGGAAATAAATTTGATCAATTTCCAGGTATTAAAAAGAATGGAAAATGAAAAATAAAGTATGGAAAAATATTTATGTTTCCAGACTATTACCACTGTTCTAAAATACTGTTTTCTAAAATAGAAAAATAGGTATTTTCAAAAATAATTTAAACAATCCGGATCGTGTTTTATGCCGGGCCAAACAAAGTTTGTGTGAATGCAAACGTCTCAGAAAACATACCGCCCCTTTTACCTGATTGACAAGTGGTATGTCCAGTCCGCTGCCCCATGACCCTCTTCCAGCCCCCCAGGTATCAAGTTTCACTCCAACACTGCACCTTCGACAAGAAGACGAGTTTCACGTGGTTCTCAATGGGTAGATGCAAGTTTTTGGATGGATAGCTTGACAATACCGTATATAAATACTGGTTGGCCAAGGATTCCCAGTTCACACACAGAGCTAGATGCAAGCTTTGTGTGAAATCATTTGACATCGCCAACATGGGGGAGAAGGTGATTCTGAGCCACATGAAAGGAAAAAACACTGACGTCGCGTTACTGCATCGCTTGCACCCAGAGTCCCAACCTTTTTGCCTCAGCCCAGACATTGAACTTACCTTAGTTTTTATTTGCATGCCATTATGGTACTTGGCTACAGTTGCCTATTAAGAATAATTAAATATGATGTGAAATATGATACACTGATATATTTACTCAGATGTCACATATTCTCTGAAAGAAAAAAAAAAAAAAAAAAAAAGCAGAGAAGTATGGAAAAGTATGGAATTTTGAAATTCCAAATGTGTAGGAACCCTGTGGAACGGGTTGGCACTAGATTGGGAATTGATGTTTAGTCAAACTTCAAGATTACACCTTAGTCTTGATATTTCTTAGCTATGTTGATATATCTCTCCTTCCTCTGTCTTTCCGCCATCTTCTCTGTTTAAGACACTCTTAGGCTTCTTAAAAGTCCTCCTCCCTCCTCTTAACAGTTTTTCACCTTAGGAGCTCTCTTAAGGCCTAAGATGCTTTGTGAATAACTTTTATCTTACCAAGGGAAAATTCTAAGAAAAATCTTAGAATTCGAGGAATTCTAAGATTTTTCTTAGAATGACGTCACTAAGAGCTACTTTTAGTCTTAGGATTCTTTGTGAATACGGGCCCAGTACTTGGATAGTCTGGATATTCTTAGCTATGTTGATGGAATACCCCCCAGGAGAGGTAGTCACGTTCACAGGCGCACACGTTGACATTTATTTACATTAAATTGCAAATTGCAGCCTTTTGTGCGGTTATGTAATCGCACAGCCTGACATTACAATTGCGATTAGATTAATCGTGCAGCAGCACTACTTACTAATAGTCATTTCTCTTCACTGCTGGCGCTGTGGTGATAGAGGTAGGTTCTCTGTAGATGCTTGAGAAGCTCAGACACTTGCCATACAAACATTAGTCAGGAATACTGACTCGGAATTATCAACTTTGACTTGTAATGGATCATACCATTATCTCAGACTTCACTGGAGATCACATCAAAAGTGAGACTTGGACAGCCTGTAAGTGCTACTGTACTGAAGCATCTGCTCAACCCACACTGACTCAGACCTCCGCTCCAACATCGGTGTCATCAGAAAACGCTGTCTTTGCTAGACAAAATCAGTTTTAAAGTAGCCCCCTGAGGACCACTCAATAAGAAAAGAATTGTTGTTGAATTGTTTTTCCGTACTGATTCATAGATTTTAGGGCTGTAACTGTTTGTGTATTCATACTGAACAGTCATGGTATGGTTCATGCAGCCGCACACTGAATACCCTCTGTGTAGACTGATGCACCGATTTATCGGCTGAACATTTATATCAGCCAATAACTGTCTTGCTGACTGTTGTCGACCTATCAGCAAATAAGATGACATTGACTGATGGCAGTGGCCGATATTTTCTGTTGTGTCACATCAATTTTGCGCAGGATTAAAAGCAGGGCTCCAGACTAACACCCACAAACTTAAATTAATGAGCAGGTACAAGAAAAATACAGTGACTGTTTGTCAGATGGGCTCTGTGATTTCAACGTAGAGCTTCCCTGGGACGTTGTTGCCATGGAAGGACGCAGTTAACTCACTAACGTTACATCAGAGGACACACCCTATTGCTTCACTAATAATGCTGTATTGATAGCAGCAAATCAGTGTTAAAATCGACAGGAGGAGAGCTACTTAAATTAATGAGCAGGTACAAGAAAAATACAGTGACTGTTTGTCAGATGGGCTCTGTGATTTCAACGGAGAGCTTCCCTGGGACGTTGTCGCCATGGAAGGACGCAGTAAACTCACTAACGTCACATCAGCTGTTGCTCACATGAAAAACGTGATGGCCAGATTTTCAATGTAGCGTCTCAGTGACAGCATTGACTCTTTGAGTCACGGAATTTTTTTACTTGGTGCAAGTATGGATACAATAGATAAGACAATTATGTATCATACCAACAAGTACGTTGTGTGTATGAAATCCTTGTATGTCATTCATTTGTTCCTCAATCCCACATTACCTGTTCTACTGCCCCAATTCTTACTAGAGCACCAAATGTGGATTAATCCACTGCTGAAATTAGACCTTAACAAATGCACTATCTCCTCTTGTTTGTCTCGTCTAAGTGGTAACATTTAACCCATGATGGTCCAGGGCTCAGGGGAAATTGAGTTTGTTGAATACTGCTACGAGCAGATATATTTGGTTTGGCCGAACTTTAAAGGCCCGACACACCAAACTGATGGTCGGCCGTTGGTGAGCATCTGTGACCCTAGTCAGTGCGGTGTGTCCCTCGTCGGCCCTTGTTGGCTTTTTATTTGGCTTGATTCAGCATGTTGAATCATTGGTCGAGCCTGTTGGTGAACGAAATTACCCTTATTGGCAGTTCAGCTCAGCGCACGACAAGAGAAATGGAAGTGAGGAAAGTTAACAAAGTGCTAAAGTCCAGAGAGAGTGAGACCAAAACAAACTTGTTCCATACTGGGGTCATCATGATCTTTTGGTGATATTGTGATTGTTTTTGTTCAGCAGAAAGAGAAACAGTGGCTGTAGAAAATCTCAGTTGTCTTTTTTGTAACCAGAAAGCATTTCATACAACATATCTGGAATGGTCACTTTGTTTAAGGCCATGGAAACATGCATTTTGTGTAATATATCATGCTAGACTTCTCAACTTCTGTAGTGCCCTATTATGCTTTTAATGTGCCCTTATTGTGCATGTGTTTGTTAAATATTGTGCTGTAACTGTTGCATTCTTTTTTTTTCCCCAAGCTTCTTGCCAACATAGTGATCTATGTTTGTGCCATTACTGTGGGTGTCATGTCGTACTACATGGCTGACCGCAAGCATCGAAAGGCCTTTCTGGAGGCAAGACAGTCACTGGAAGTCAAACTCAACCTGGAGGAGCAGAGCCAGCAACAGGTCAGAGGACAAACACTCCAAAATTCTACTGTTTATATGTGGGAGTTTAAGGGGACAGTGTCACTTTTGGGGTAATATAAATTATTATTATATTCTTGTGCCCAGAGTCAGAACAGAAGATCAATCCGTATGATCTCAAAGTGTCTAGCACAGAGTTAGGATGAGCCTAAATTCCTCTACACATGGCAGACATAGTAACAGAGGAATGACTTGAACGGTGTGTTTCAGACAATCAGATGTTATATTCAGCCCACAGGGTTTTTAATGTGAGTGATGATGACTGCTGCCATTATTCAGCATTCATCATGCAAAAAAAACCCCTTACATTTCATTGCCATGTTTTCAGCTAACATTACAACACAAGTCAAATGCAAAAGTACAGTTTGTTCAGGTTTGGTTTGCACATTGTCTGCTGCCTGTAAAAAACCAAAAGTCTATTTCACATTTAGTTTTGCTATAATTATAGTATGGTTGTACTTTACAGAATGCTTTTGTCAATGGAGTTTCCATTGCAATTTTATTATGACAGTAATGATGTGTTTTCAACAAGAAATGTTTACAAACTTTTTTTTTCAAAGAAATGAAAATTGAATTTCCATAATAAACAAGAAACTTTTTGAGATACATATTTCTTTCACATTTAACAGAGCTGGACTGCTGCTGCCCCTTCATCTAGTCCTTGTGCTAATCTTGGCTAAACCGTTCTCTGTAAACAGACAGTAAATGAATCAACCCTCTCATCTTAGATAGATAGCAAGAGTCTAAGATTGAAAAATCTGCTTGTTGGTTCAAACGTTTATGTTTCCCTCAGCGTGATTTCCTTGACATTACGTCTAGCGCCGTGGACTTGTCAGTGTCTTTTTTTTTTTTTTTATTTTGCCTTTAATGGACAGGACAGGTAAGCTTGAAAGGGGGAGAGAGAGAGGGGGAGAGAGGGAGAGAGAGAGAGAGAGAGAGAGAGAGAGAGGGATGACATGCAGCAAAGGGCCACAGGCTGGATTCGAACCCGGACCGCTGCGGGAACAGCCTTGTACATGGGACGCCTGCTCTACCACTAAGCCACCTAAATCAATCAATCAATCAATTTTATTTATAAAGCCCAATATCACAAATCACAATTTGCCTCACAGGGCTTTACAGCATACGACATCCCTCTGTCCTTTGGACCCTTGCAGCAGATAAGGAAAAACTCCCCCAAAAAAACAACAACAATTGCTTAAATACCTGCCTTTGGCACAAAATTTGGTACAGACATTCACATTTTCCAGAGGAAATTATTATTTATTTATTTATTTATTTATTCATTCATTTAGTATATTGGAAGGATTATGATTACACTTGTTACAAATATTCATGTAGGCCTGTCACCTACTTTTTTTGGACAATATATTGTCCCTGGAATAATTGTGATAAATAATATTACTGTCATTTTGAGACCATTTTATGTCACTGATATACTACTACTACTACTACTACTACTACTAATAATAATAATATAATGGCATAATGCCAGTACACCCTTTCAAAGAGCAGCGAAGCCTATCAGCAAATAAAACGACATTCGCCGATGGCAGTGGCAGATGTTTTCTGTTGTGTTACAATTTTGTGCAGGCTAAAAAGCAGGGCTCCAGACTAAGCCACAAACTTAAATTATAGCTGCTGCGCAGCGATGGGTCGGGTCCGGGCTATTTTTGGCAAATTTAGGCAATTCTGAGCAACAAACAGGCGAATAGGAAGACAAGACAGTTGACAACAATGTTCATTTTGGACCACTTGAGGCTTGAACCCACAACTTCTGGAACCAAAGACTGTCATCTATTGCTCTGAGCTAATTGGCAAGTGGCAATATAACAGTGCCTTCACAAATTGAGTAAGCCATTCACTGTTGTGCAGGCAGATTTGAAACCACTATAAAAAATTCAGTTATCAAGACAAAAATCTGAAAATACACATATTGCAGCATGGAGATGTTGGTAATTTGTTTTTAAAAGTGATTGATTTGCTCCATAAGTGAATAACTGATGTTTAGCTATGTCATTATTGCATTGACTCCAATTGTTCACATGAAAGAAAAATTTAAAATGCTGTGAAAAATTAAGTTTTTGAAGCTCAATTTTTGATAAATCAAAGGAGGAGAGAGGAAATAGGTTTAAGAAGTTTTACAGTTACAGAAAAAAACTGAGTGATATACTTCATAATTTTTAATAGGTTTAAATGTACAAAAGTTTCTTCAATATTGAGGCTACAGTTTGATGAAAGTGTGAAGTTCTAGCAGGTTGATTTGTTATGAATTTTCAATGTTTTGAACTTTTGATGCTTGCTGTAGCGCCACCATCAGGACTATTGGCTTGGGTTTACAGCTGAGGTAATCTGGCATGAGACTGGACCTTTGTGCAAAATTTGGTTAGCTTTCACCCATGGTCCGGTCCAAGCTATTTGTTTTTATTTAATTTAGAGGCTTGCTGCAATGCCACCATCAGGACAATTGTCTTATGTTTCATGTTGAGGACATCTGACATTTTGATCTGTCATCATCATCATCATCACCCTTGCTGTGTCTCGAACCCACAACCCCTGACACCAAGAACCAGCTCCTAACTCATCTGTCAAGGCAGATTTCAAAAATGGTCAAAATGTTAGAAATTCTGTTACCTGAACAAAAATCTGATAATACATAAATTTAATCTTGACAGCATGGAAATGTTGGTGATTTGTTTTTAACTCTAAGTGTTTTGCTTCATAAGAGAAAATCTGATGTTTAAAAATGCCACTCTTACATTGACTCCAGTTGTTCCCATGAGAGCAGAATTCAAAATGTTCTCAAAAATTCAGTTTTTGAGATAAAATTCTGATATTGCCAGACTTCATCAACCACGACTCAGTTTTTTTCAGGAAGATTGAAAATGTATTTAGCAAGAATTTGATAGTATATGTTTACAGTCAAACATTTTGATGCACTGTAGGCTTAATTTTTGATAAATCAAAAATCCGAGAAACGAGTTCTGTGGAGGACGGTCCGAAGATGCTCTCTAGCAAGTTTGGTGACAATTGAGCAAAAATTGTGGGAGGAGATAGGTTTTATAAGTTTTACAGTTTTTGAAAAAAACTGAGTGATAGACTTTATAATTTATAGTGAGTTTAAGTGCACTAAAGTTTCAGCAGTATTGGGGCTACAGTTTGGTGAAAGTTTCAAAACTGTAGCATGTACTGTTGATTTTGTAGGTATTTTTAAAGATTTTTAAATTTAAACGCTTATTGCCCCCACCCCAGGAGGAATATTGACATGTCCTTGGAATTAAGTAAATCTGGCATGGGGCCGGACATTTCTGTAAAGTTTGGTGAGTTTTTGCTCTTAGGAAGTATGACTTCCTCGGAAGAAAGAAAGAAAAATTTCCTAGGAACACAATAGTGTCCTGGCAGCTTAGCTGCCTGGACCCTAATTAATGAGCAGGTACAAGAAGAATACAGTAACTGTGTAGCAACTGGGCTCTGTGATCTCACTGTAGTGTGATGAGATGGCGAGTAGCAGGCAGTTTCCCGTTGTCCGGGGACAACAGAGAACATGTTTGGGACAAACAGAGATCTTCCCTGGTACACCTTTAGGATGAAAGGATGCAGTAAACTCACTGTCATCGAGTCAGAGGTTGCACTGTGTTGTTTCCCTGGTAATGCATCATGGTGAACAACAAATTTGTGTTAAAATCGGCAGGAGGACAGCAAGTTAACCTTAGCAGCTGCTGGCCACAACTAACAGCTCAGGGGGGGTTGCATTGAGTAACATAACGATCTAATCAAGCTCCATTCAGTAAAAAACGAGTATTGGGCAAAGGGAAATTATAATGTTGGCATGATGTGTTCAGTGTAATCTTGTAAAATGTAGCCTTTGGAAAGAAACTTTTAATACAATTAAAATTATAATAAATTTGTTGATGTTTTCATGGCACTTTAAAAGACATATTAGAGAGGGAATTATGATACATAGTAAAAAGACTTTTGAATCAGTTATTTTTTATTTATTATGAGATATTTGTTCTTTCGAGTGTGTGTCTATATGTCTATGTGTGCATTTTGGTTTCTTTGGCTTATGTTTGTTTGAGCTGGTACTGTGTCAGCACTCAGCTCTCCTCCTTTCCCTACATCTGTGGCCACTGGGCATTCTCCATCACTACTATTTATGGAACACATGGTTTGCACAACAGAGATCAGGGAGCAAAGAAAAGACAGAGAATGATAATGGAGAAGAATATGGAAGAGAGTGAAGGTGTTGTGAGAAGTTATAGAGGGGAAAAAAAGGGGGCTGATAAAACGAGTAGAAGAAACTCCCAGAATACTAATGGAGAAGCACAGGCTGCTGGGAGACAAGGGCCGCCAACCAATCAAGGAGCATCCGGTTGCTGCTGGTCACCATGGCAACCGGCCTCCTGAGACGTTGTCAGCTGTAATCACAGAGCCAAGCCACTCGGCCGTTTGTTGCTTCTCTGCCTCTCTGTCAGGTATTGTTAAGAATATTGAAAGCTGCCACACTGCCCCTGAGTATGTGTGTGAAGGCATGTCTTTAAATATGTATTCACAGTTGGTGTGTGTGTGTGTGTGTGTGTGTGTGTGTGTGTCTGCCAGAGACTTTTTTGTTTAGTTTGACACATCAGTGTTGTCTGTATGTGTGGGCCTGGGTCACTGTGTGCAGGATCTCTGCAGCCACGCTGATGACAGTTTGAGGCCATTCAGATCTCTGTAAACAATGTGAAGACTGCTGTGTACACCATGTACACTTTCTTAGTATTGTAGGAGGGTTTGCATTCATGTCCCCTTTATTCCACTCCTTATATAACTGTACCTTTTGCCTCTGGTGTAATAAACAGCTGACACACGGCCAGATGACCAGTAAGTAGTATGATTTCTTGTTGCCATCTTTGTTTGCACCATGAGCAACAGTGTCAAATTCTAATTCTAATGCAGTGTACACCAGAGGGAATATCTACTTTCACGATTTGCTAAGCAAGATAATCTTCACAAATGAACATCACTTTTTTGATTTTTGAAGCCGAAATGCAAGTAAGTAAAAAGCTTACATTAGGCTATAAATCAGCTACACCATGGTCACATGACCTCATTGTTACCACCACAACAAGCCTGATGACATTTTTCTGGAGGCAGATGCGGAAGTTAGCATTGCCGTGGTTCTCGCACAAGAGTTTGGACTATTGCAGAAAGTAAACTCTGTGACAAAATGTTTATGATACTTACTTAAATTTACTTCAGTAAGAGAATCTTTACAAATGAACACCACTTTATGATTTTTGAAGCCTTAATGCAATTGCCGGAGGTAAAAGCTAACATTAGACTAAAAATGAACTACACTAGAGTCGCATGATTTATCATCCCTACCACAGTGAGGCTGTAAAGCTGTGTTAAGTGTGATAATGTCCTGTAGTCTCAGTCAGCTACTTGTTAGCAATCGCCTTCTTTAGTCACATACAATAGGAGCTTCAAAATTCACAGTAGGGTATTTACTGATGTATCTTAAGTTGCAGAACAAAGCATGAACGTCTCTTCAGCTTGTGTTAACCACAGGCCTTGTTTCAGGCATTTAACCAAAAATCCATTTACTTAGGGTCCATTCATAAATACTCACTCTGAGTGCCAGAGTGCACTCTGGCACAGACTGGAGTGATCATAAATTCGATGCACTGTTGGAATGTACTATTCAGTTATTCAGAACACAACACTCTGGGAACAGCAGAACGCAGAGCAGAGTACATGTATGATTAACTTAACAGTTTGTTAATTCTTGTAGAAATGGAACGCTTTTTTTTCTGAACAACAGCACTTTGATTGAAGTGTAGAGTATTAGGTAAGATTTATGAATACACCCTTACTTTCAGGCGGTAGGACTCATTCCTGCAGCACTCTATAGCATTTTTTACACTTATTGTCCAGTCCGGTGCTGCGTCTCAAATCAGATACTTTAGTAAGTATGCTTACATGTCATACACTGCATACACAATGCACTTGTGAGGTGTGCGACTCTGGACAGGGTAGTGTTGACAATCACAAGATTTGAAAGCTTTTTCCTTTTGCTTGATGAATTGCAATCAGGCAAAGCATTATCGCCAGTTGTCGACAGTCAGAATACAGTATATCCTTGCTATGTCCCCTTGTTTGCTCACTTGACTTCTGTATTTATTTATTTGTTTATTATATTAAAAATGAATGTGCTTTCACAACACATTTCTATAACTTTGAATGTCTAATACTAGCTGACTCAATCAATCAATCAACCAATCAACCAACCAACCAACCAACCAACCAACCGTCATAAGGACTCATACAAGGTACAACTCCAGTGAAATGAGAACCCATCAGCTTCTTTAACTTATGCTCTGTAGTCTTTTTGTGTCTTCTTACATTGTTGGCTGCTGCTTTATAATTGTCCATGATTCTGACCTCAACAAGACGACTGCATGATAGCTCCTTTTTAAGGGGGCGATCACAAAGAAATGAGACGCGGAAGTGGAAAAAGCTGGATCGGGACATCCCTACTCGTAACTGCCGTAAACTGCCGTAACTGACCAAACTGCCATAACTGCCACAACAAAACAGGAAGGAGGATTTGATTGGTTGCCTGGGCCAATGACGAATGGTGCTACTGGCGTCTGATGCTCAAAAGGTTGAAAATATTTTAACTTTTCAGCGTCTACAAAAACGTGGGTCTAAAAAGACGCCGGAAAAACGCCTGTCTAAAAAGATGCTTGAACCCCGGTCAGACGCGCTGTATCATAGGAAAACAATGGTTTTACTGGTGTTGCGTTTCTAGCGTCTCATTTCTGTGTGATTGCCCCCTAACTTAGCAGCAGTTTCCACTCTGCAATTGCTTTGGAACAGCATTTAGCAAGATCGACAGCAGGAACAGGACAGCACCTCACATTCCATCTGTCACACCAGTCCTTATTTACTGTATAACTCATGCCTCCTCTCTTTGTCTCTCAGAGTCCTCTGCTCTATCAGATTGACATATAAAAAGAGAGCCTCCTTTTTTTGTTTCAGTGAATCAAAGGATATTAAAGTTCCTGATATTCTGTTGGAAACTGATGCAGCACGGAGGTCGTCCAGTTTATTTTTCAATGCCATTACAGTGGCTAGCAAGATGCTAGTTCATCTGGTGCCCATATTCTCCTGGATGTTTACTGATGTTTACATTTGAAAGCATCAACCTGGCTAGCTAGCAGAATTCGACAGATGGAGAGTTAACAGACTGTTGAGTTGATTTCCTCATCCTGATAGGTAACTTGCAGCCACATGCCACCACTGTCCAAAGCCAACCACAAAAATCTCCACTAGGGCTGCTCGATTATGGGAAAAATAATCCCGATTATTTTGATCAAAATTGAAATCACAATTATGCAAACAATTATGCGGCACACATGATGACTTATATTATTTACACGATGGCATGTCATTTCTGTCTCTACATGTGCATTTAAAATTCTCTGCTCTCTGTATCGCGCACGGCGGAGTTCGGCCCCGATGCGCACACACACTCACACACACAGACAGACACGTGCGCACGCACACACACACACACACAGACAGTCCAACCTCTCTCGCTCTCCCTCTGCCATTTTCTGCACGCTGTTTTTGAAATCTTCCGCGATCACCTGTCCCTCACATTACCAGGGCTTAAAGCCTTTGGAAACACAGCTTGAAATAGTAAAAATGCATATATTATATCAAAGTCGAGTGTCTCATTAATCATCCACAAAAGTCTGAGTGAAAATAACATTAATAACTATTAGAAAACCTGGTTTAAAAACAGCTTATTTTGCTGTTTAGACCACTTGCCAGGACAGAGTGGGCGTGGCAGATAACACTCTGATTGACAGCTCACTCATTTTGATTGACATCTCCCTGGCTCAGCAATGGCTGCCACAAATTTAATCCAGCCGTACATGTTTGAGCCCTCTGACGATTCAGAGGACGAAGCAGAAGCTGAAAATGATTCCTTTCAGGTGGTCACTGAATGGTAAGTTTCAAAATGTTTTGTGATTCATATTAATGTTACTTCGTAGAATAGTTAGCATAACTTTTACATGCAATGTTATGGCCAGGCTCTACCGGCTGCAAACGTACAGCGTAGCGTCGCGGCGTATTCATTTGGGCTCCACTGACCGCGTACGGAAGCGACATGTAGAGAAGCCAGCGGGGTTGTTTACCGTTTGCTGAGCCGAGAGGCTGCATGTAGGCTGCATGAAATGTTAAAGCATTTTCCACCTAAGTTATTACATATATTTGAGTTATCTACAAGTTTACTGTACTGTTTGTCATCTACTCACTTTCAAATGTCCACCACGGACACAGTGTCACGGATAAACAATAGAAGAGCCACGTAAAATAGAGTTGTCGCGCCGCTCCCGTTGCCGGTGGAGCCGCTGTAATTGATTAACAGGGGGCGAGCTGCTATGGGACTCGCGCTGCAGACGTGCCCGGTTGAGCCCAGCCATTAGCTGAGATGAATGATAATGGGAGGCTAGCGCTTTGCCTTTCTTCATTGAGATACGTTTTCATTGAAAACATAAATCTCTCCTTTTTTCTGATAATAGCCTTTTTCATTCAAACACATCCAGTCTTAATAGATTAAATATGTCTTTACTCTGACACACACACCGACTGTCAAAGCGGGAGAGACTGGTGCCGGCCGGCCGTCTCTCTCGATTTAGCTGGAGCAGAAAGGTTTTGTTGCGCTGCCACTGGGGGGCGGGACGAGACAACTGACTGATGATTTATGATTGGTTTGGAATTTATTGCGTAATAAATCTCAGAGATAACCATGGCCAAATCAAACCCAATTTCAAGAATGTACAAAAACTTAAAAGACAGATATTTCGAATTTGGATGGAAACAGATTTCTAATTGTTTAACATAGAAGGCTATTGTGGATTTGGGTTTCCAGAGGCTTTAAAGTACTCCGGCATGGCACCAGATTTCCGGCTTGACGGACATTTCTATTTTTTTTTTTTTTTTTTTTTTTTTTGTGGCAACAACTTGGCATAAGTTAGCATTTAATGACTCATCTTCTGATTTTCAGCGAGGCACATGGGTAGTTCCACCAATAGTATAGTGTTATCAAACACACACACACGCGCAGACAGAGTTTCAACACACACTACTTCCAAGCACATGTTGTTTAGGTGTCCGTACAGCCTGATTTCCAAGTGAGTGTGGGTGAATGTGCAACAGAAATGGACAATTGAACTGCGTTTGAATGATTAGCTTGTGTTAGCTTGACTGCCAGCTATCGGACACTGAGAGAAAACAGCATGCCGTGCAGTCTTTCCCCTATATGCAATGCACCGCCGCTGCTGAAATTTGGCCCCTGCTGCTGATTTTTTTTATTTTTCCATCTTAGCGCTCTAACCGTTATTATTTGGCACTATGGACACTTCATATCCAGGTCAATTTACACACTTGTTGAGAGGGTTCCTCTTATCTCTTTTTAAACTAATGTTATATTAATTTGCGCGACGGACGCTTCATATAATAACATAACAATATACTATTTATCGTGAAATGTCATGTCATTTCTGTCTCTACATGGTCACACGTGAACAATTCTCCTCTGCTTTCTGTATCGCACACGGTGGAGTGCCGCCACACACACAGGTGAGCATGCTAGAGCGCGGCTCGGGCCACATATTCCTGCCCAAACCTGACATGAACCCAGCGCAGTTTGTTAGCTGACAAAGTTATTGTTATGGACAGTGTGTAAATAACCATCAAAGGACAGCTGTTATGCGCAGACAAACACAATGCTTGTACAGCAGCGTAGCACGGCACTCATTGGTGCTGAGCTTGTGTTATGTTCAGGCGTTGTCACATAAATAACTCCCAGCACTTAAATAGGTCATAGCCAGAGTTGGGTATAGAGTACTTTGATTACTTTTTGCAGTAATGAGTAACCTAACGCGTTAGTTTGCTTGAATAATCAAACACTTGAGTACATTTTCTACAAGCTATCAATTACTTCATTACTTTTAGAACGCAGGTCCTGCAGCTCCGAAACAGCAATGGCTGTCTTTTGGTTCTAATAACGGTGATAAAGTTAAACTTATCAGTCCGAAAGAAGCCACGAAGCTTGTGGCTCGCTACGTGGTAGAAGAAATGCTGCCATTGTCTACAGTGGAGTCTAAAAAAAGGTGGAGGAGGACTTGTTGACAGACAGGTCAGACTCAGGAGGACTTGCATTATGCCTGGTACACACTACACAACTTTTCTGCCCGTTCTGAAAGTCACTATGTCACGTTACACGATTGTGGAGTCATAAAATCGTGCCGTGACTTGGCCGACAGACATAACACACTACACGATGGTACTCACCAATTATCCCCGGTTGTCTTTCATGACGTGATATCATCGGGTTATTCTTGTCCTATTTTTATTACTTATACTATTATTTGAGTCACTGTGTCTGTTCATGTGCCAGCGGAAATGTTTTTGTAGTCACTTAAAAGCATCAGCAGATGGCAGGAGCTTCATTTGAAGTACCGTACGTAAACGTTCGAGGTACTGTGTCCTCAAGTTCATACAAATGTTTCACAATAAAAGCCTATTCAGGAAATGGAGGGATTCTCTCAGCCGAAGTTATAAGGGGCTTTTAATTTAAGGAAAATCAGGAAGTGTTGTGAGTTTGAAATGACGACACAATGTGTTAACTTTATAAAGACAATGGGAGCGGATAAAAAGTAAATATATAAAAACACAGAGGGATTAATAAATAACGGACCGTCTATAATGTAGTCTGTTTCAAGTCTCTGCAATTGTGGTGAGTAAAAGCCCCGCCACTATTTGTTAATGTTATTACTTTATGTCCGACCGTGAGGACGTAACATTGTTTGCTAGCTTGATGCTAATGACAGTAACGTTACTCACCGGGTTGATAAAGTGCCTCTGCTGTTTCACACCATCATTTCCCCCTTTTACTCTGTGTGGTAACATCCCTAGAGGAAATATTAAAAACGCTGGGGTGTTGTTGTCATACAGTTGTCTACGGCAGCAGATTGTTCTGTGTTTCTACTGGTCAAAGTGATGGCTATGATGGGAGAATTGGATGTCAGTGAAGGGCAAGTGGTCCATAACTTTAATTTACGAGACAAAAAAATGTAGGCTAAGCGCCCTGTGGTCCATTGCCCAATAGGAAATGTAGAATACTCAAAGGTACTTTAAAATGACTTTTCTCAGGGAGTAACGTTGGAAGTACTTTGAAGTAGGAAGGAAGTAACGCAGTAAAGTAACTGGTTACTTTTTAAAAAAGTAATGCAGTAAAGTACTTTGATTACTTTTAAAGTAACCCTTACCCAACTCTGGTCATAGCACAAAACAGCATCATGTCAAGTGACTTTTTACTTTTATTATGTTCAATAAAATTGTATTTTCCTAAATCTTGAGACACCTCATATGTAAGCTAGACAGACATTTCACCTGGTCATTACTGTGCACAAATGTACGGTATGTACTTAGTCCTAAAGAGCCCTTCTGGTGCCAGTAGATACATAGAGACATCCCAGCAGGCTGTGCTTTGCAAGCATACAAAAAAGTTTCACGCATGTGAAAATTATTTTTCATGCATGTACTTCATCTCCGCTGCTACAACTCCATCCTAGGGGAAACAATGCCGTATGCGTTTTGTGCAACAGGTGGATGTGGTAGTCTACCGGTATAGTCGAGAGAGAGCTAAGTAGCGTTGAAGTAGAGTAGAGCAGGGCAGAGAGATGGAAGCAAAATATATTAAACCCGGTGTTAATACAGCAGAACTGGAGAGAGGGGTGAAAAATAAATGGAGGTGGGCATAGCTTGAGGAGGGCACAAAATCATAGACAGACCTCTTGCGAGGACGATAGACAAAGATTGCCGCTGTGCAAAAGATGTCAGTAAGTCAGTGAAAGGTGCGCGAGTGACTGGCTAAAAATGAAGCATGTTTGAATAATGAAACTGTCTCAATGAGATGTAAATGAATGGATTTATCCTCTCTGAATTAAGTTATGTAATATATTGACATGAATTGAACCACTGAAATATTGTATTATGAATTGATTAAGTTTGAATGGCAATGCCTCTGATTGAAAAGCCTAGTACCTTTTTTATTTTTATTGAAAAGGTTATGTGGATTAAAATGAAACTGCAAGCTTGCTTTTTCGTATAGCTTATTTGAGCAGAGCATTAGATTTCTGTCTTTTTCTTTCTCCTTTTTGAATTATGATATCAGGGATTTTTCCGGGTACAGAAAATAATTAGATTATGGCCAAGCTTATTAAAAGATGTTAATAACAGAGTTTTGGCGTACTCACGGAGCATTCTGATCATGACAGTCATTATGGCAATATAGCGAATTATGTGTAAATTTGTGTTAATAAGAGTTTGTATACGTAACAATCTTATTAAGTGTAATTTATGTTGCTCCAAATCTGTATTCATCAAAATGAGACTAAAAGTAAAGCAAATTTTATTTGATGTCACATAAATTACCAAAGAAAGGTCTTAGAATGGCCCATATAAATATGTAGTATCAGGAACAAATTAACTGAAGTGGAAGATATATTATTACCAAATAATTTTTACATACTGGCAGTATCAGAGACTCATCTGGATTCCATTTTCGAAGGTGCATCCTTGATGATACGTGGGTTTAATATTTTTAGGAGAGATAGAAATGCTAATGGAGGAGGAATAGCATGTTATGTTCAATGTTACTTACCTGTCAAAATTAGGTATGATTTAATGTCATCTGATATTCGAAGTTTTTTGGTTACAGGTGTATTTACACCACAGTTCACTGACTGTTTTAAAAAAGGTCTTAAAACTTTTTTTTTTTTTAGCAAAGCTGCAAAACTGCTCATCTTGTTTTTTTCCCTTCCATTCCTTTTTTTTTTTAATCTTTCTTTGTTTTTAACCTGTAACACTTTGAGATCTTTTAATGAAAAGGGCATTATAAATAAAATGTATTATTATAATTTATTATTTATTTGAAACATCTCAAGCCTATTCTGATAGGATGTGTTTATCGACCTCCCAGTGCTAATTTTGAATATCTACAGTAGATAATATCTGTCATATGTTAGATAATGTTTGCACTACTAATCATGAACTATATTTTATGGCTGATATAAACATAGACTGGAATTCTTCTTCTTGTCCAATGAAAAAGAAACTAATGAATACCTGTGCAGCTTCTGGATTATCACAAGTTGTTAATAAGCCAACAAGAATTTGTTTGAAAAATAATGACAAGAGCGTGGCGACTTGTATTGATCATATTTATTTGAACACTCCTGAGGTCTGTTCCAAATCCATATTGCTGCCTATAGGATGTACAGATCACAATCTCATTGCATTCGTAAGGAAAACAAAAGTTCAAAAAGCAGGTTCAAAGATAATTAAAAAAAGAACATTTAAGAACTTTGATCATGATAAATATGTGAGAGAAGTAACCCATGCCAACTGGTCAAATGTGTTTTTACAAGATGATCCGGAAGAAGCATTTCAAGCTTTCAATAAAACCTTAATGAATATTGTAGATAATCATGCACCATTACAGAAAGTTACAGTCAGAAATGTTAATTCTCCATGGTTGGACAGAAAACTTAAATAACATATGATTGAAAGAGATCAGGCAAAATCCATGACTATTTCATCTGGTCTAAAATCAGATTGGCAAGTATATTGAAAATTAAGAAATTTTGTCACTAAATTAAACAGGAAGAAGAAAAAACAGTATTATGTAGATATTATTCATGAAGTTAAACATGATAGTAAACGATTATGGAGCACGTCGAATCATTTATTATAAGGAAATAATAAGTCAACACCATCTTTTCTAGAAACTGGGGAAGAGTTTTTAACTACACCCGAAGACATAGCAAATCATTTAAATAATTACTTTATAAGTAAGATAGATAAGTTTAAAAATACAGTACAGCAAAAGAATACAGATTTATCAGTGAGAATAATAGATCAGATTATGCAGGGGAAAGATTGTATCTTTGAATTTAAAAATGTCAGTGTATCGAAAATTGAATTAATGTTAACGACATGCAAAAATAAGCCACCAGGGGTTGATGGTCTTGACGGAAGGCTGCTTAAGCCTATTGCTTCAGTTATAGCTCCACTGGTAACACATATTATTAATCAATGATTTAATAAAAATAAATGTCCACAATTATGGAAAATAGCGAAGATATTGCCTATTCATAAAAACAAAAAGTTGCAGTTTTCTGAATCTAACAGTAGACCGCTAAGTTTATTACCAATTTTGAGTAAGATTATGGAGCGCATTGTGTATGAACAAATTCAGCTCTATTTTTCCAATAATAATTTATTCACTGATTTCTAGCATGCATACAGAGAAAAATTCTCGACAGCTACTGCTTTAACTCAAACGGTAGATGATTGGTACAAGGAAATTGAACAGAGGAAGATTATTGGAGTTGTTTTACTGGATTTTTCTGCAGCTTTTGATATCTTGGATTATGATTTGTTATTGGAAAAATTAAAATGTTATGGGTTTTCTTCTACTGCTTTATTATGGGTTAATAGTTACCTTAGTGAAAGAAAACAGATAGTTTACTTTAATGGAAGTCAGCCAGATGTTAAACATGTGAAGCAGGGAGTGCCTCAAGGAAGTTGCCTTGGACCTGTATTCTGTTTTTACAAATGATTTTCCTTTAGTATTGAAAAGGGCTCATATTTCAATGTATGCGGACGATTCAACAATCTATTTAGCTGAAACAACAATTGGTGATTCAAATACTAACCTAAGTCAAGAAATGAAGTTGGTCTTAGATTGGATTAATGGTAATAAACTTATCGTAAATGTGTCTAAGACAACTAGTATGGTAATTGGAACAAATCATTCTCAGCACTCAATTCCAAGTCTTGATCTTAATATACAAAACGTGTTAATTAAACAGGTTGATGAAAGTAAATTATTGGGAGTTATTACTGATAATAAACTATCATGGGAAAAACAAATACAGAGATCAGTAGCAAAAATGTGTAATATTTTGTCAGTGATCAGAAGATGTGCAAAATATTTAACTCAACAAACTATAAACTAAACAGGTAATTCAAGCTTTGTTTTTGTCCCATTTGAATGATTGTGCTGTGGTTTGGTCCAATGCATCACTAGGAAATATCAGAAAACTGCAACTAGTTCAAAATAAAGCAGCACGTGTTGCTCTGTCCTGTGGGTTCAGGACAAATGTCATAAAAATGCATGAGTGTCTGTCTTGGCTTGATGTAAAAAAAAAAAAAAAAAAAGATTATTGTATTTGTTAATTGTTTTTATAAGAAATATAATTACATCTAAGTTTCCACTTATTTTCTACAAAAAGTTATCCTTTAGTTCAGAGACACACAATTATTCAACGAGGTATGCTGGTCATGGTTGTTCTACCTTAGCCAAATCAAAGACATCTGTACAACGTACAGTAATGTATAGAGCTATGAAAGAGTGGAATTCACTCCCAATTTCCATAACAAAACAGGAAAATATTCATAGCTTTAAAATTAAACTAAAAGAATATTATTTAACAAAGAACTTTAGTAATTGATAGTTTTTTCCGATTGTACTGATTGTTTTGAATAGATGATATGAAAAGAGATGTTGTTGTTGATAGTGTATGATAACTGATATGGTCTCTGTATGCATATCTGCTTGTGGACATGGAGGTGAATTTGAAAGGTTCCTATCAAAGGATTAGTATTTCTCATTAAGGGTCAGGGCTTTTTGTAGTGTGACGACAACATTCACTGGATGTGATGACTCAGTATTGGAGCTTGTATTGTGTGTTTTTCTATTGTTTTGTTGTGTTTTTGTTTAGATGTGTGTACTGTCTTGTTGTATTTGTGATATGTGTGTGTGCTTTGTATTGCCGCGTGAAGAATTATGAAGACCCCAGGAAGAATAGCTTCTGCTATGCAAAAGCTAATCTTAATAAAACAAACAAACTCTCAGATGCTGCTGGCTTGCTTTTTACAGTCCTGTTATGTTATCCCCACCACTAGCAGTCCCCATGTTTCTCAGCTCTGCTACCTGTCACACCAGTGCAGACTGACCTCTGGTCTCGCATGATGTGCACTACACACAATGAGTTTGGCAAAAAGAGGAGTGTCTGTACTTTTAGTGGTATTGAAAATCAGGCCATCAGGATTTCTAAATATCCTGGTATACTGTAATATCATTATGCCAGCAAAGCCTAATATCTATAATAGTCAATCAAACTATCATGTTCATCCTATTAATAATACTGACAGGACAAATTAGATTTTTGATAGAAGTATGGTCCCTGTTTTTTTGGGTTTTTTTTTTGCATTTGCGCTGGTGATAGCTGGAGCTATAGGCATAATGTTTTCAGGTTGTCCGCCCATCTGTCGGTCTGTCCATCCCTGAATGTGATATCTCAAAAGGGAACTTCTTCAAATGTGGCACAAACATCCCCTTGGACTCAAACATGGACTGGACACTTTGACCTTGTCTGTCTCATTCTTGTGTACACGATATCTCAGAAACACCTTAAGAGAATTTCTTTTAATTTGGCAAAACTGTCTACTTGGACTCATGGATGAACTGATTAGATCTTGGTGGTCAAAGGTCTAGATCAGTGTGATCTTGCATCTGTCTCATTCCTGTGATGCGATATCTCAAGAA
Organism: Epinephelus fuscoguttatus; assembly: GCF_011397635.1. Classification (NCBI taxonomy): domain Eukaryota; kingdom Metazoa; phylum Chordata; class Actinopteri; order Perciformes; family Serranidae; genus Epinephelus; species Epinephelus fuscoguttatus. The sequence continues at coordinate 46,121,050 of NC_064759.1, read as the reverse complement.
CACCTTGAGGGAATTTCTTCAAATTTGACACAAATGTCCACTTGGACTGAAGAATAAACTGGTGGTCGAAGGTCAAAAGTCATGGTAAGTGTGACTCCACAAAACATGTTTTTAGCCATAACTCAAAAATTCTTATGCTAATTATGACAAAACATCACACAAATGTCTAAAAGAAAAACCCAAACACTTCTCTGGCCATTACTCAATGTCATATCTCAGGAACAGAGGGGGAGACATTTGGTCACACACTAAATTGGTGACACTAGTCTTGGGTGTCCACCTTGAAACTGTGCTGATTGCATAGATCTTCTGCTCTGCCAGGGGAAAGATGTGTGTGAAGCATCCATGTTTTCACAGACATGGATCTAAACTCCAAGAGAAACTTGACTGGTGCGCAGAGGCATAAAACTGCCAGGCGATGATTCTAGTTTTCAATAGCTGTGTATGACATCCTCTGTGTGTCTGTCTCTATCCTCTACAGGAACGGCTGCTACTCTCCATTCTTCCAAAGCACATAGCTGATGAGATGCTTCAGGACATGAAGAAAGAGCCAAGCCAGAAAGAGATGCAGCAGTTCAACACCATGTACATGTACAGACACGAAAACGTCAGGTAAGGTGCTGTGTGTCTGTCTGGACCTTTCAACCACCACAGCAGTTTTGTTTTCAGTCCACATGTAACATATATTTTGTCTGGTTGATTGCTTTGATTGTGTATGCAGCAAGAGGCTTTTCAAAGTGGTGTTTAGCTTATTACATGTATCATTGAGAAAGTACCAGAAGCTCCCCAGCACAGTCAGAGACAAGTCAAAGCCAATTAGTTAAGCAAACACAAATATATTTTCATGTTTGTTGACACCTGTAAAAACAAAGGGATGAGGACTAAAAAATTAGAAACTGATATACTGTTGATAGGTTGCATTGCTTGATATTGTACTAATAACCCAATAACAATGCAAAAAGAAAGCTATCTCTATCCATATGGCAGTCTTTTTTTCTTTAAAGAGACAGCCCACCACCCAAAATAGATAAAGCAGTTTTGGTTGACTGAGCTGAACCGAACACAAGATATTGTTTTGCTATCACAAGTCAGACAGTTAAATGGGACAGAAGAGTGCACTAAGGATTTTTTGTTGGTACAGATAGCCACAGATCAACTCTCACAACAACCTCAAACATAAAGAGCTGTGTTGATAAAAAAACAACAAGACAATGATGTGGAGTATACTTCAGCTACTGAAAGAATAGTTTAACAGTTTTTCATGTCTATAGTAAAACAATAGTCAGGTGCCAATATGAACACTGAAACAGGTTTTGCTTACTGGAATCAACCCATAGTCAATCAATAATCAATCCATATTCCTCATTCTTGTGAAAATACAGTACATTCCAAGTTTAGCTTTAACTAATGTTGAGCTTTGGTAATCTGTCTTAAAAAAAAAAGTGTCCCTAAAATCCCCTTTTTTGTGTTTTTATAGGCGGTGTTTCATTAACCCTTTTTAGATAGGAATTGTGCAAATTTGCAGGAAAGCCCAATCAGTCTTTTATCAGCATCTTCTTACTATATAATGACGAAAACTGTCTGTGGGTGTGTGTCTGTGTGTGTCTGTGTGTCTGTTCCACGTTTTTCTCCTCACTGACTTGGTCAATCCATGTGAAATTTGGCACAGTGGTAGAGGGTAATGGGAGGATGGGAATGAAGCAATATTACATCAGTTGGCCAAAGGGGGGCGCTATAGCAACCGATTGAAATTGCAAACTTTGAATGGGCATATCTCATGCCCCGTATGTTGTAGAGACATGAAACTTTGCACAGAGATATGTAGACTTTCCGCCATTTAGAATTTTTTGAAAAACACTTAAAATCGATCTCTTCCTAGGAAGTTTGACCGATCTGCATGAAACTCGGTGAACATAATCTAGGGACCAATATCTAAAGTTCCCTCTTGACAGAAGTTGGAAAACTTACTAAAACTGAGCTTCTATAAGGCAATGAATATTGCAGAGGGCGTGGCTCATCACATGAAGGTGTATAACATTTCAAGGGTTTCACCGATCACCACGCAACTTTGTAGGCATATGACCACACATAATCTGAGGGGACCCCTCCATTATTGACCCGATCAAACAAAATGGGGGTGCTAGAGAGCAAATTTCTTATCTAGGCCTAACCGCCATATCGATTTTTACTAAACTTGGTAGATATGTAGAACAGGACGCCTCAAGGTGGCTGGAGAAATTTAACTCTAATTGACAACTGGGTGGCGCTATAACAACAGAAAAATGGCTAAAATGCGACAGATTGCGGTGGCTGCAATCGTACTATCAGATTCACAAAAACGCTGTCTGAATACATTGCTCTTCTTAATGGGTTCAGTTGACTATTTAATCTGCAATTTCCTATGACCTGACCCAAACATGTGAAACTGTACGTGGGCAACTGTGCACTCAATGGGTATGGACTAGTTGGCAGTATAAAAACAAAACCGGGGAGTGCGGCAAAATACCCCGTACCTACTTTTGTTTATACAGAATACGCCTTTTTCGGGGCAATGGGGGGTGTGAGCAAGTAATAAAATGTGTAGCTCAGCGTGTGACGTAAACAGTGACGTGGGAGGGAAGCCGCGGCTAGTCAGTTCTTTGGCGATTCTCTCGTAAGTCGGCCTGTTCCTCACCGTTCCTGTCATCTGACGGTTAATGGCTTCTTCGTTTGCAAGGGCAAGCAGGCTCCGCAATTCCTTGTCTCCCCAGTTGCTTATCTTTACAGTGTCTGTCAGATTTGCGTTTCCCTCTTGCTATTAGCTGCTCGCAAATTCCTGCTATCAGCTGTTTCCTGCTCCTCCCACAAGTCATCAGCAGCCCCTCCCATTGCGGAAGGCCGCCTCGGTCTGTTTAAACTAAAAGGGTTCTGCCAATATGACTACCCTACGAGGCGGAAAATTGGGCACCTTGGATCAACTCGCCAATCCGGCTTTGTGTGTCTAAACACTCGCAGCTTGCCGGCAAAACGGCCCAACATTTGCGGAAAATCTGGCAGTGTAAAAGGGGCTATTGTTAAGCTGCAGTTGAAGAACAAAAATAGACAATTTTGTATTATAAACATATATATTTAATCTCAGATAAACTTTAGAGGATTGTGGATTTAACTGACACTGAAATCGCTTTAGGAAAGAATCTTTTAATGGGCAGTATGAGCAGGAGGAATGATTACACAAGAGGAAGAAGAAAAAACTGTTTCAGTGTTCATATGGGCACCTAACCTGTTCTTTAAGCCCTGTTTGGACACAAAGAGGATGAGCCAGTTCCAAACAGGAACAGACTAGTGATGTGTATTATTAACCTGTGCCAACAAAGACACAAGCTGAGTTTATTACCTAAAGCATCATCATCCAATAAAGTATGAATGCAAGCAATTACAATCTGAAATACCACCAATTAGACCCATCCCTACAAATGAGTAGTGAAACTCCTGCTAACACGGTGCTATTTTTTATTTGTCAATGATTATTATTATTATTTAAATTGATTCTGTGTTGCTCATTTTCAGGTTCTAATAGCAATTCTTAAGATTAAGCAATTCTTTAAGATCAGAAGAGATTATCTAATTTATACTATAATAGGATCAATATTGACCTATATGAGAAAAGAACATAAAAAGACAGATGACTTAAAAAGTTGTGCTGGCTTCACAGTTACAGTTGATATTCATGCAAATGCCTACAGGACATCATGTCCTTTTGCAAAAGACAAGAGCTGGGCGACGTGGACAAAAATTCATATCTCGGTATTCTCAGGCTGAATGACGATATACAAAATATATGCTGCATGTGTTTTTCCATCACACAGCAGGGCAGGTAAAAGACGTTTACCTGTTGGAGGTGAGCTGTTTGCAGAGGTGCAGTAAGAGCCTGGGCCCAGTATTTCAAAACTTGTAATCTGGATCAGAATAATCCGGATAATGAAATCCTCCTTGTCTCAGTCAGGGATCAAGGTGATCCTGCTGACTTTATCTGGGTATTTCAAAACATTGGCAGGGTGGATCACTTTGATCCCAATCTGACTGGATACGGATTTCCAAATCTCACGACTCCGCCCCCAGATCTGAAACGTTTCCCCTTTGGGGGCGTGGCTTTCAGATTATGACATGTTGTGCGCTGTCTCTATGGCGGACTACTTCACGAAAGGAGCAGTTGGTAGCACAGCTTTCACATCAAAATGTAAATTTACCGTTACCTAATGTGTAGAATTTTTAAGACCATACAAAGGCCACCCGCCATCTGATGTGAGCCAGCTATTTGAATTGTCACCTACTTAAAACGTGGGCGTACCAATCTCTAATTGAGCCGAGGTCATGCTAACGATAGCTAACGCGACTCCATTGACTTGCATGTTAAGTAGCTAGCCGGCTAGCGAGGTAGCTGGCTTTGTTGGTGTATTTTGCGGTCTGTGGCTTAATTTAAAAGGGAATTAATCTTAAGTATGTCATACATGATCTCTTTAAACACCAGCCTGTTCAGAGTTTAACATCATGTTATTGCCAACACAGTGGAGGTTTTTTTTTTTTTTTTTTTACTTTTTTTTATACATGTGTGCAGAGCAGACTGCTGCAGTATTGAAAAAATACACAGTACTAGTATGAATTATGTGGTTCATTCAGAATTGGCAGAGGACTGAGTTGTTGTCCATGTGCTTATTATGTTAATCTCTGTGTTGTTTCTTGCACTCTCTGTAAAGAAAATAATGTGCTATACAAATAAATTTGCTTTGCATTGCATTTCCTTGCCTTTGTCTGACCACAAACATATGTTGGATGTTTTGGTACAAACAAGTTACAATGTTAGGTAAAACTAGATATTGAGAAATAGGTCTGTATTTGTTACTCTTATTTACAGCAGTTTCAGGAGGTATGGCCAATATAAAATACAATATTTTACAATATTTTTCTATGCTTGAAATTACTTACAACTAAAACACTAATTTAGATTAAGTGTAATGAACATCTTGAGTATCAATATCTAGGAGAAGTGGAGCTGAGACCTTGTCAAATCCGCCTCTGAGGTGGGATCCAAATAATCCTGAAATTTGGTATCAGATTGATCCAGATATTTGCCTTAACTTTTGAAATACCCAAATGCAACCTTTATCTGGATTAAAGGGAGGATTGAATCACTAGATCTGAATCCTGATCCTCAGGATCAGGATCCTCTTGATCTGTGTTGAAATACCCACTTTTCAGATCAGATCAGGATTTAATCCAATCCGGCCAGGATAATCCTATCAGATCACTTTGAAATACTGGGCCCTGTTGACTGCAGCTCTAAATCTAACATCTCACTGTGGCTGTTTCTGATTTTACTCCCTGTGATATTATTAGACTTGCCTTTATTGCAGAAAAGACATTAACTAAGGTCTGCTAATTCAGTAATAAACACATTTAATTTTCCCTAGATTCTTCACAATAAAAGTCCCCCATTATTTTGTAATGTAAAAACTTTTATTGTGAAGCACCAAAATTCAAATAAACACAAGAAGTTTGTGCTCTAGAGAAAGGATCAGCACTCAGTGAATAACCTCCTAAGCCCTATGATAAGCTATTATGGCAAGGCTTAACTATACAGACCAGTGAGCAGTGATAACTAACATGTCTTTGGGGTCATCAGGTGGGAACCTCCTTTCACCAGTGTGTCGTGTAGTTGGTCCCACGACACCTCCAGGAGGCTAGACAATGATCTCTGGTGTCCCAGAGACACTCCCCTAATGCCAGGTCTCACTGCTCCCCGCACCAACCCAACAGTCTCCTTTACCTTACTTACACTTGGCTTTCTCAGCCCAAACAGCACTGCCACCTTCAACAAACCCAGGCTCCGTACATGCGAGCTCCAGGTAGTGACAGTGCCGATACTACCTATCCTAGCACATTCACCATACTCTATTTCACACGTTACATAGCATAACTCCAATATAAGCTAAAGTTAAAGGAGATAGAGAAGATAAACTAACAAGATCAGCAAACACACTCACCTTGCAGCATGGTCTCAAACAAAAGGGATTCAAATAGGCCACCCCCACACTTAAATAACCTTCCTCTTCCTGGATTTCCTCCTGAGAGGACTGATTGGTGGATCTCTGCACCTGATCTCAAGGAGTTATGTACCCTGCTTAGTAGTTCCCCCTGCTGGCCCCCAACTGACATTATTCCTCCTCATTCAAATCCAGTTACTAGCTCTGGCTGCTTCATCTGACATTTCCTTCACTGTCTTCCTCAAACTCTGTCCCCGCCCTCTTAGTTCCCCCAGGAGCGAGACAGCTGATCTTGCTATGAATCCCCTACACCCCACTTCCACTGGACAAATCCTAGTTTTCCGTCCTTGCTGCTCAGCCTCTGCTCCTAAAATAAGGAAAAGTTGAGTTTTTGAGCACAAACTTCACACACCCTCTGATACGGTTGATAGCAAACATGAAACTGTAAAATAAAGCAAATATCTAAATTAAAAACACAGGAGAGAAGCTAAACTCCAAACCACAGAGATTCAGTTAGAAGCTACAAAAGTACTGGACACACAAGACTTTTAAAGACACCTTTCTCTCTGGTCTCCTGCAGACAGAGGTGAGTTCAGTGTCACAACCCACAGGGTTGTTTGAGGGGGAGAAGCGGGGTCATTGGGGGTAGCCTGCTGCAGACAAGACGTCACCACGACCCACTTGAGGGAGGGCGGCCCAGCTTCATCTCTGGTACAGCTTGGCAAGGCACCGCACATCTTAACTGGAAATGGAAATTGTCACGGCCAAAAGTTAGAGTGGAAAAGGCCAATAGTATTGTACATGGGCTACTGCAGTCATTTAGTTCATCTCACACGCTAATTTAACGTAGCACATGCAAAATATAGACTGATGTTGCACTGTAGACTAATGGTGCGTTCCAGGCAGGCTTTTGAACTCGTAAGTCACGACTTCAAGTCACGAGTTACGACTTTGTAGCGTTCCAGGAAAGTTACGGCAAACTGCCAGTTACTTCCTGTTTAACGTTGAACATGGCGAACCGTTTTTGTGCTTCCCCATTACTTCTGTCGCCAAAGGTGCCTGCTCTTTGCTCATTTGAGCAAAACGGAGGAGGAGAAACAGCGCATAGGTCACAGATGCTATTGTACTTTTTATTTTATGTTATCTATGTGTTTGGAAACGTATTATTCTTGAAAAACCAGCTGTTAGAGCGGCTGCCAATAATGCGTTAACATTAGGGTTATTTTATGTCTATTTCTCACCATGTATCACCTGCATCAACACTGCATCCATAGGGCTGCCATTGTTGTTTAGAGGAGTAAGGTAATTGGTTTAGAGGGCTGTGTGATGTCAGAAAGCGTAACTGGGAGTACATCGATCTGGTACGAGTTCACGGGTGGGAAGTTACGGGTTTGACTGCCGTTCCAGTGCACTTTCACGGGTTACAGGTTGTGAAAACACGAGTTACGGGTTGCCTGGAACGCACCATAAGACAGACAGTGTTTCTCAAAGTCAGGGATCCTTCCTTTGTAGGATGAGTCCTTCCAAGGAAGCATCCTCCAGAGGCAAGGCAAGAGTCCTTCCTAGCATTCAGTGAACACACACTGGAACAGGCTAATGAGTGTACCCAGGTGTACGTCATTAACCCTCAGCAGACTGGGGCTTCAGGGTACTGTGATGATTTTGGTGATAATTTGTCTAATGTTGTTGTACAATTTTAAACAAATGTAGCAGTATTTTCAGAGTCACATGACTTTTAGGGAGAATAGATTTCTGGATCATACTTAAGAGTAAGTGGAGTAATGAAGTAAAGACAACAGCTGAAAAAAGTACTAAATTATAATTTACAGTATATAGACTCGCACACAGACTCACACTGTGATTCCTAAGTGTTCCATATTTTAAGTGTGTATGACCACACACTCAGCTACAAAACCATGAACAGCGGATCTGATCTAATGAGCCTTGCTGCTCTGAAACAACTGACCCGCTGCCTGTACATGATACTGCTGTGTAATCTTCTGAAATATGTTTCAAAACAAATGAGTGATTCTTTGACCTTCAAGATATACTGTGGCTGTTCTCATTACGTTTCCCCTGAAAAATACACCAATTTGAAGCTGACAGAATGAAAGCAATTGTCATGTTGTTATCATGTGAATTGTGGTGGGAGGAGGGGAGGTGGACACTAAGCGCTCCGTCTCTGCTGTAAATGATTGTGATTTTATGTTTTATCTAAATCACGTGATTTTAAAAATCTCATTCTTCAGCAGTGGACACATTGGAAAGCTTAAATGATGAGGTTTCTGTTAATATTTTTTCACACTTGTATGATAAAAACTCCTTGAGATATTAACCAAACAAATGACATATTTATCAAAGTCCTGCTGAGCTCCGCAGGCGCAGATTTCATTGAAGAGGCCCCGTCCTCACTTCCAGCAAATCATGTGCAAAGCATTCTGGGGATTTTATACCCACTGAGGACACACATGCATCCTTGGAATTTCTCTGAAAGAAGGACTCAGTCCTTCGTAGAATTCGATGGATCCCTGACAATGGAACAGAGCAGAATTTGGTGACATAGCATCATTGAAATTCAGCCATTTAAGGATCCTTCCTTGACTTTGAGAAACACCCAGAGAACTGCTGGAGAACTTGTGAGTAAGTGAGTGGGGTGGAGCTGTGGGAAGAGTGTGAGAGATTAGAGATGCACACTGGTTACTTATGTGATGCAGCTTGATTCTATATTAATTTGAATGGTATTGTCAAAAGCTATATCTTGCTTAAAAATATATAGATACATGGTCATTTCATCGCCCAGCCCTAATCTGAACCCAGTTTTCCAAAGGTTTTGTGCTTAAGTGACTAATAGGAACAACATTTTTTGAAATTGGCCCAGTATTGCGCGAGAGCATTAGCGAAACAGGCTGCAATGTCAACACTCAGGATGTGTTCACACCATCAATATACGTCCATTAAAAGTGATCTTTTTTTCCACTGACATGCTCAGATAGTTCTATGTGTCTGAAAAGATACATATAAAATTTGCTGGTTCTAAACATGCTTAAATTACTGTTTATTTTAATGCAGTCTGGCTAATTTGGGGATGGCAATTTGAAAGATCATCCAAACAGTGTTAGATTGTGCAGCCACTGGTAAAAAAGTTGTGAGCCCCCAAGGACCAGTGCTAATGGGGTTGCGTAACATTAGTGCTGCTACCTTCTCAAAATTATGCATTGGATTCAGTAAAACATGCTAGTCCCACGTCTTAGCATTAATGGCAATAGGGTAGTGATATTGCGGTAAGTTTTATTAATAATATCTGTAGTTAATGTAATTTTGTCTTCCACTAGGCAATTCATTCAGATAGAAGTTATCTGGGAATGACACTTGGAGCCAGTCGTCCAGTCTTTTGTGAAATATGTACAAAAATCTAATCTGATTCAGTTTTATATTTGATGTAGTGTTCATTTTAAAGCTTCAGGAAATACTATATAAGACATGACAACTTGACATTAGAATGTGAGTTTAAAAACCACGCTCTACCATCATTTCAGACTGGGGGAAAGGATGATCATTCCCCCCAACTATGAGTAGACAGCGATTGTTTTGAGTGACACCCAGTATTGTTCCCAACATTTTTGGTGTCCCCCCGTGAGGCCTACTAGTATAATTACCAACAGTTGTATCTGTGCACACCTACTTGTGCTCCAAAAGGATGTGGCTGCGGTCACCTTTTTATTTTAGTTTTTCCCACAAAACAGCACATGTGTTTATACTGTCTGAAGTGGTAAACTGAGTACTACATGTGCCAACGGCATCATAAACAATACAGACTAATGCACACATATATGACATAACTTGTTGCTGAATTCATGTTACAAGAATGACTGATAGTTTGACTCAGGTCGTGTCTAGGCAACTTAGAGTGTGCAGCGAGGAAACATGGCTGGCTGGTGGTGGGGTTGTGTGTGGGACTTACCTCTAAACAGCAACAGCGGTGAGCTCGGACGAGGCTCCCCAAGAGCGGCCAACCCAGCCGATGTTGTGGCAGACATATTGTTCAAATTTTTATCAAAGTGTTGTTCACAACAAATAACAAAACACAAAACTGGAGGTAGTCGGCAGTCAGGTTCACAGAGCGAAAACCCAGGTGCTGTCCCCAGGTCTCTCGGTGGTGCATTCCCCCCACTCTCTCTGAAGACGCTCATTATCACACCTGGACCACTGAGTTAATTGATAAGCCCCGCCCACTACCAGCCAGCCAGATGAGAAGGAAGTAATATGTGTGTCTACCAAGAGCCTACAGCTCAACCTAACACTAATGCACACATATATGACATGACTTATTGTTGCTGAATTCAAAGGTTTTTTCTCTGTCAACACTTGAAACCGAGAAAGGATGAAATCAAAAGTTTATCACAATATGTCCACCAGCTGCTGTGGAATTATTAGATGATAAAGATTCAGTATCATACCTGCTGCCTCCTATGCTGCCTGCACTCCACTTTAGTGAGCTTCCCCACCATTATCACTAAGTTAACAAACAGAGTGTAGTCATTCTAGGGCTTGGCAATATAACGACTATGTACGACATATCGGTGTATTTTTACATTTAGACAACACTGTTTATATTGTTAAAGGGTCAAGTTGTGTTACATAACACGTACCAGTATGCAACTCTCCTCTCTCACACTCTCCACACAGCTCTGCCCCACTTACTCACAAGTTCTCCAGCAACACTAAGAGAAATACAAAGCTGCTACTCCATTTAATGGTTTAATTAGTTTACAGTACGACATCGGTCTATATGTTGCATGTGTTACACTAAATCAGTCTGTGAGATGAATGAAATTACTGCAGTAGCATATGTGCTACTGCAGTAGCACACGTGCAATCCAGCGCTGCACTGTTTGTTTGTGTGTGACGTGGACGATAGCGTGTTGCCATTTTTCTTGGTAGTTGTAGTCTAATGTGTGACATTTAGACAGAGCCTGGATGCAGGGGACAGTTCTGTTTCAAAAAAATGCAGCGATAACACAGACATTTCATATACAAGACGTATATAATGAAGACAAAGTGTCTGTTGATCCTTCCCTCCCTCTGCCTCTCTGTTGATTCTGTGTGCATAAATAAGATTAATAGACTAACTAAAAAAATATATTTAAACCATTTTCCAGCACAGGATTCTTTCGAAAGGCCATGGAAAGCAACTTGTTAACTTTCCCCACAAAGATTTTTAATTATTCCAAACTACAGTGGATTTAGGCCTACTTGATACTTTTATAGTCATGTTACAGTTTTGTGGCCTTTGCTGCAAACATACAGCCCTGCTATTTATTTTCTGTCATTTTTCATTTACATGTTGTTCAGCTGTATATTTTCAAAGAGGGAGAAAATCCGTCTTTGCATTTTATTTTGATTACAGTTTGTGTTTCTAAAAGTGATATGTCAAATGTGGCATTGACTTGCAACTGAACATGTAGTCCATTTTGTAGAAATTATGATATTGTGTATTGCCAGTCAGCCTGAAAATACCGTGATATGATTTTTTTCCCCATTTGGCCCACCCAAAGTCAATCGAAATTCACAGTTTTTATGCCTCTGAGCCAGCGATAGCTATAGCTGTAGGTATTATGTTTACGGGTTGTTCGTCCGTCCGTCCGTCCGTCCGTCCGTCTGTCCATCCATCCCCTTTTTCGTTAATGTGATATCTTAGAAACACCTCAAGGGAATTTCTTCAAATTTGGAACAAATGACCACTTGGACTCAAAAACGACCTGATTGGATTTTGAGGGTCATAGGTCATGGTCGTGACCTCATCTGTCTCATTCTTGTGAATGCTACATCTCAAAATGTCTGAGGGATTTTTTTTTTCAAATTTGGCACAGTTTTTCTCAGACTCAAGGATGATCTGGTTAGATTTAGGTGCTCAAAGGTCAGAAGTCAAAGTCACTGTGACCTTGCATCCATCTCATTCTTGAGAATGTAATATCCCAGGAATACTTTGAGAGAATCTCTTCAAATTTGGCACGAACATCCACTTTGAGTCAAAGATTAACTGATATGAATGTGGTGGTCGAAGGTCAAAGTTCAAAGTCACTGTGATGTTGTCTGATACATTCTTGTGAATGTACTATCTCAAAAATACCTGAAGGGAATTTCTTCAAATTTGGCACAAACATCCACTTGGACTCAAGGATGAACTGATTGGACTTTAGTGGTCAAAGGTCACTGTGACCTTACATCAGTCTCCTTTTCATTTCATGAATTTCATGATCTCTCCAAGGAAGTTTTGTCAAATTGGGAACAAATGTTCACGTGGACTCAAGAATGAAGTGATTAGAATTTGGTGGTCAAAGGTCAAGGATGCTGTGACCCCACAGAACATGTCTTTGGCCATAATTGAGGAATTCGTATGCTGATTATGACAAAATAGCTCACAAATGTCAAATTGGATATAAAGAAGTGATGACATTTTATATCCAAAAGGTCAAGGGTAAGCTTTACTGTGACATCATTATGTTATGCAAAAACACTTTTCTGGTCATTGTTCGGCATCATATGTCAGGAACAGAAGCGGAGGCATTTGGTTAGATACTAAATTGGTGACACTAATCTTGGGTGTCCACCTTGAAACTGTGCTGATTGTATAGATCTGTGCTGCCGGGAGGAAGATGTTTGTAAAGCATCCATGTTTTCACAGACATGGATGTAAACTGTAACTGCACCTTGATGGATTTGTGGAGACATACAATTGCAAAGCAGTAATTCTAGTTTAAGGAAGTGACAGTTTTTCATAAAGTAACCACTGCTCTGAAGTAATGGGCTGGTCCCAGATTCTAAAGAAGGATTTGTATTCAAATAAACACAAGAAATTTGTGCTCTAGAGAAAGGATCAGCACTCAGTGAAAAACCTCCTAAGCCCTATGATAAGCTATTATGGCAAGGCTTAACTATACAGACCAGTGAGCAGTGATAACTAACATGTCTTTGGGGTCATCAGGTGGGAACCTCCTTTCACCAGTGTTTCATCTAGTTGGAGGAGGGTAGACAATGATCTCTGGCGTCCCCTAATGCCAGGTCTCACTGCTCCCCGCACCAACCCAATAACCTCCTTTACCTTACTTACACATGGCTTTCTCAGCCCAAACAGCACCGCCACCGTAACAATATTACTCGTTAAAACACTGAAAATATGCATGCAGGATACTGTTTATGTGACTGTAGCAGCCTGATGTCAGTACTAATGTGCTCTCTTGTATCTGTCTCTTGTTGTACAGTATTTTGTTTGCAGACATCGTGGGCTTCACACAGCTGTCATCGTCCTGTAGTGCTCAGGAGCTGGTCAAGCTGCTCAATGAGCTCTTTGCTCGCTTCGACAAACTTGCTGCAGTGAGTTTCACCCTGTTACCCGACAACAGTGATCTCATGACATTAACATCACAGGAATTACAAGAAATAATCAAATATTCTAACCGTTATACAGGCATTCTGAATTTTTACCCATCTTCAATTTGAATTCTTTGGCATTATTCTAAATTATTATGCATAGTCACAGTTGCATAAAAATAAATGATCCACTGATTTGGCCACTCATGATAATGCGTCCACAGCTAATCTTTCAAACTGCTAGGGCAGTGAGCCTCATATTTTGTGTGCATGTTTATGACTGTATGCACAAGGGCCTCTTGTAGTTGCAAAGATTCACAACTATTAAAAAGCCTTTCTAATTGACTGTTTCATGCTGTCATTGACTGTTGACTCCTCACTCCTCTTAACACGTTCTGGCCTTCGTTGTGGCTCAAAAATTGACATCCCTTTTTTTATTATTGTAAGAAATTCCTTGGACTCATTCACAAGTCAAAAACTGGTTTTATTTGAAAGAAATGTAATATTTACATCTAAGATAATAGAAAAATAGTAATAATATTAGGGGTGTCCCCGACTAAGAATTTTCATAGTCGAATCTGATTTGACAGATTTTTCCTTCAGCCGACTAATTGTCGAATCATGTTGTTTTCCCCCTCAATGATTAATGAGCTCATTTGCGTCAGTTTCTGCTCCAGAGAAAAGAGCTAAAACACCCAAATAAACAAATTTAATTCAAAGAAAGGCACTCTTGCGCGTCAGCCAAAAACACTAGATCGGTGCTCACAGCACAGGACAAAATAGTAGACACTAAATCAAGTGGGCCACTTCAAAAAATGACTGAACCCAAATGAAAGGAGGCTGGAGCACTTGATAAAATTGCAGAGCTTTTAATAAGGTGCAAACAAACTGACGTTTCGACGCTACTGCGTCTTCTTCAGAGTCAAGCAGGTATTGATAGAACAATGGCAGTTAAATACACACATCCTGAAACCAAACAGTCTCTCATTGGAAAATGAGGATGAGGGGAAATTAACCAATCCTGTTGAGGCACTCATCAGACAGAGGGTGTAAAGAATCAGCAATCCAAAACAGAAAACACACCCACAAAGAATAATGAAAAAAATAATAAAATAAAATAAAAATAAAAATACCAACAACCTGAAGATATACCCCATTTTGATTTGATTTTTTTTACATGTTTGAACGAACTCCTCCTAGGAATTTCGTCCAATTGACTGACCCATGCCGTAAACCCAACACGCCCCTTGTCATCTTTGCCGCTGTATAACTGTAAGGGAGCCAGGAGGGATGATTAGAAAAGGCGCAGCTGCGCTGTGTGCTGGCTGCGATCTGCTAATCACAGGCATTGCAGAACTGGAGCACTTTACCTGCCCGATTTTGTACTCTTGCAAATTTTTTTTCGATTTGGTCATTTTCCTTGATAATTATGCTTCTACTCAAGTAAGCAGGCTATGTAGTTAAATTGTTTATTGCCTTTGTGTGTTTCATTGTGTTTATTGTTGTTTACATAAAACCTAACAATGGCAGCATCATGCTGCTCCAGTGTGTGATTTTAGACAGCATGCTGGCATCACGGAATTTAAGAGGCATGTGAGGCAACAACAGCATCGGCCTCTAGTGTGACATATAACATATGCATCTGCAGCGCTTTACAAACAATAACAATGGTATTAATACGTCAATAACTATCCTTTACTGTCCCTGTTATATTGCAGCTGATCCTGTCCTCTGCTTGGGGGGAAGGAGCTCCTGGACCTCATTGTTTTCCCAATTTGCAGACATTTTCAGCCACTGTTGTTCCTCTTTGAGTTAGCTGCTAACTGCTATCAGCTGCTTTTTAAATCTCCTGCGATGGGTCGCAAGCATAACATGTTGTATAAAGGTCACACCCATCTTGTTCATGAGCCCATACTGCTGGTTATCCTGTTTATACAGACACCTTTTCAGTGCTGTTACTATCTCCTGTGGCAGCCCTAAGGTGAGACCACTTTGTCCCCCCCAGTCCGCGACCATACCCTATATAAAGAGCGGCAGCATAATGGTGCAATTTCCCCCCCTGAACAGGCAGTGTAAAAGAGCCTTATATTTCACATACAGTGCCTGTTAGCAGGAGAACTCAATCTGCTGTGTGCAACACTCTCTGCCTCCCTCAAAAAAAAGATGAGGTGTTTTGTTTCTGGGACACTTCTGTAACACACTACATCATGTCTGCTGGAATTACAAGAATTGTCTAGAGTGGCTACAATCACCTCTGGCAGCCGCTTGGTCACCTGGCAGAGATCTGCACTCGACTGTGTGCACTTTTCTATTTCTATATAAAACTCCAAATGGTTAAGGACCCTCCAGCTGACCTCTTCTCCTCTTACATCTAAACTCAGGCTACCTGCTGATGCAGAGTACTGGTGAGCTACCAGTGCTCTTTTTTTTCCAAATTTAAAATCTGGAAACTTTGTGTAGAATTGATTAAGACACATATTGCAAGGTGTAAGGTAACGTAAGCACAAGCTTTAACTACCCTTCAATTTGTTAACATTTTGGAGAAGATGAATACAACCTAGATATGGAATCATTCCTCTATCATTAACATGTTCCATCTTGTCGTCGTCGTCGTCGTCATCGTCGTCCTCTGCTTATCCGGGTCCGGGTCGCGGGGGCAGCAGCCTCAGCAAGGAAGCCCAGACAGTCCTCTCCCCAGCCACTTCCATCAGCTCTTCCGCGGGAACCCCGAGGCGTTCCCAGGCCAGCCGGGTGATGTAGTCCCTCTAGTGTGTCCTGGGGCGGCCCCAAGGTCTCCTCCCGGTTGGACATGCGCGAAACACCTCCCAAGGGAGGCGTCCGGAAGGCATCCTTACCAGATGCCCAAACCACCTCAACTGGCTCCTCTCGATGTGGAGGAGCAGCGGCTCTACTCCGAGTCCCTCCCGAATGTCTGAGCTCCTCACCCTATCCCTAAGGCTGAGCCCAGCCACCCTGCGGAGGAAACTCATTTCGGCTGCTTGTATTCGCGATCTCATTCTTTCGGTCACTACCCAGAGCTCGTGACCATAGGTGAGGGTTGGAACGAAGATCGACTGGTAAATCAAGAGCTTCGCTTTCTGGCTAAGCTCCCTTTTCACCACAATGGACCGGTTAAGCGCCCGCATCACTGCTGACGCTGCCCCAATCCGCCTGTCAATCTCCCGCTCCATCCTACCCTCACTCGTGAACAAGATCCCGAGATACTTAAACTCCTCCACCTGAGTAAGGACCTCCCCACTGACCTGGAGTGGGCAATCCACCCTTTTCCGGCTGAGGACCATGGCCTCGGACTTGGAGGTGCTGATTCTCATCCCAACCGCTTCACACTCGGCTGCGAACCGCCCCAGTGAGAGCTGGAGGTCACTGTTCGATGGAGCTAGGAGGACCACGTCATCCGCAAAAAGCAGGGACGAGATTCTCCCATCACCGAACCTGACACCCTCCACCACTCAGCTGCGCCTAGAAATTCTGTCCATAAAAGTTATGAACAGAACCGGTGACAAAGGGCAGCCCTGGCGGAGTCCAACCCTCACCGGGAACAGGTCTGACTTACTGCCAGCCACGCGAACCAGACTCATGCTCCTTCGGTACAGGGACTGGATGGCCCTTAGCAAGGGGCCACCCGCCCCATACTCCCGGAGCACCCCCCACAGGATGCCCCTGGGGACACGGTTGTAAGCCTTCTCCAAATCCACAAAACACATGTGGACTGGTTGGGCGAACTCCCATGCCCCCTCCAGCACCCTGGCGAGGGTAAAGAGCTGGTCCACGGTTCCGCGTCCGGGACGAAAACCACATTGCTCCTCCTTGATCTGAGGTTCAACTATCGACCGGACCCTCTTCTCCAGTACCCTGGAGTAGACCTTACCGGCCGGTAGGCTGAGGAGTGTGATCCCCCTGTAGTTGGAACACACCCTCTGGTCCCCTTTCTTGAAAATGGGGACCACCACCCCGGTCTGCCACTCCAGAGGCACTGCCCCCGATGTCCACGCAATGCTGCAGAGGCATGCCAGCCAAGACAGCCCTACAACATCCAGAGCCTTGAGATATCCTGGACGAATCTCATCCGCCGCCTCGGAGTTGTTTCACCACCTCGGCGACTAATGCCCCAGAAACGGACGACCCGCCCCTGAGACCCCCGTCTCTGTTTCCTCACTGGAATACGTGTTGGTGGGATTGAGGAGCTCCTCAAAGTATTCCTTCCACCGCCCGACAATGTCCCCAGTTGACGTCAGCAGCTCCCCGCCCCCACTGTAAACAGTGTGAGCAAGTTGCCGCCTTCCCCCCCTGAGGCGCCGGACGGTTTGCCAGAACCTCTTTGGAGCCGATCGATAGTCTTCCTCCATGGCCTCACCGAACTCCTCCCACGCCCGAGTTTTTGCCTCCACGACTGCCGCCGCCGCGCTCCGCTTGGCCCGCCGGTACCCGTCAGCTGCTTCCGGAGACCCACAGACCAACCATGCCCTGTAGGCCTCCTTCTTCAGCCTGACGGCTCCCCTCACCTCTGGTGTCCACCAGCGGGTTCGGGGATTACCGCCGCGACTGGCACCAGCGGCCTTGCGGCCACAGCTCGCAACCGCCGCCTCAACAATGGCAGAGCGGAACAAGGCCCATTCGGACTCAATGTCCCCCTCTGCCCTCGGGACGTGGTCGAAGCTCTCCCGGAGGTGGGAGTTGAAGATCATCTGGACAGGTTCTTCCGCCAGGCGTTCCCAGCAGACCCTCACTGTTCGTTTCGGTCTGCCAGGTCTGCGCGGCGCCTTCCCCCACCATCTGATCCAACTCACCACCAGGTGGTGATCAGTTGACAGCTCTGCTCCTCTCTTCACCCGAGTGTCCAGAACATATGGCCGCAGGTCAAATGATACGACTACAAAGTCGATCATTGACCTGCGACCTAGGCTGTCCTGGTGCCACGTGCACCGATGGACATCCTTATGTTTGAACATGATGTTAGTTATGGCCAAACTGCGACCTGCACAGAAGTCCAGTAACTGAACACCACTCGGGTTCAGATCGGGCAGGCCGTTCCTCCCAATCACGCCCCTCCAGGTCCCACTGTCATTGCCCACGTGAACGTTGAAGTCCCCCAGCAGAACAATGGAGTCCCCGGTTGGGGCACTGTCCAGCACCCGTCCCAGGGACTCCAAAAAGGGTGGGTACTCAGAACTTTTGTTCGGTGCATAAGCACAGACAACAGTCAGGACCCGTTCCCCGACCCGAAGGTGCAGGGAAGCAACCGTTTCGTCTACTGGGGTAAACCCCAATGTACAGGCAGAGAGTCTGGGGGCTATCAGAAAGCCCACCCCGGCCCTCCGCCTCTCACCCAGAGCAACTCCAGCGAAGGAGAGAGTCCAACCCCTCTCAAGGACTAGGGTTCCAGAGCCGGAACTATGTGTCGAGGTGAGGCCGACTATATCTAGCCGGTAGCGCTCAGCCTCTTCCACAAGCTCCGGCTCCTTCCCTGCCAGAGAGGTGACATTCCATGTCCCAAGAGCCAACTTCTGTAACCGAGGATTGGACCGCCAAGGCCCCCGCCTTGGTCTGCTGCCCAATCCACATTGCACCGAACCCATCTGGATTCTTCTACGGGTGGTGGGCCTGCAGGGGGACGAACCCATGTAGCCGGTTCGGGCTGGGCCATGCCCCATTTAAAATACCCTTCATGATGGTTATGATCAAGGATACGTGTACCCGGCCCGGAGGGTTACCGGGGCCCCGCCCTGGAGCCAGGCCTGGGGTTGGGGTCCGTGGGCGAGCGCCTGGTGGTCGTGCCTTCGCCCATGTTCCATCTCATTCGTTTAAAATGGAGACGTGAAATAAAACTACTTAATAAACGATATAAAATGTATTTGGAGTAATTGTTCAGTATTCTATATTGATCTTAAATGCCATTGATAACACCTCAGCTTCCACAGTAAGGCTCCATTCAGGCTGACTCATTCATCTGAAGGTCCATCAGTGTGGCAGGGAGTGGGGAGTCAATGGTGAGGGCAAAACCCCACCGAGTCACCCAGCAAGGTGCCATGTTGGCCAGTCACATATGTGCAAGTGCACATACAGTAGATTACTTTGTAATGTGAACACTGTATTTTTACTTTCTGCCTAGCAGTATCTATGACCAATAATAATATGCCGTGATAACTTGTCAGAGTAGTAAAATCCTGTCTGTGAGGAATACCCATTGCTGTGCAGTATTCTTCTGTCAGGGAAGCAAATCCTAGGATAGTAAAGCATTGACCTGCCCAACCCTTCTCTGAATGGTTGGAACGCGTTGCCTTTGTTGGTTGGATTGGTTAGATTTAGGCAAGAGAAGTAAGACAGGTTAGGGTTAGGGTAAGAATGTCCTAGGAAATGCAAATTTCTGTCAGGAAGGCCTTAAAATTCATGAATCTGTTACTCAAACAGGACTTCCTGTCTCATCAGTTCCCTCACCAACACAGCCCCCTGTGTGTTTATTTTAGTCTTAACTAAAGGTCCACCTCTGCTCTCACATTAAAACGTACTTGTAGTGAAGCTCATGCAGGAAGTGATAAGTAACAGCTTATCGTAACTCATCAATGTTAGTTTACCAGAGCGAATGAATGGGGCAGAAGAGAAAACCTGTTGTGTGCATGTGAGGCAGGTATCTGTCAGGATTTGGGCCGATCACAAACACACAGAATAGGGCGGGGCGGCTGTGGCTCAGAGGTAGAGTGGGTCATCCACCAGTTGAAAGATCAGTGGTTCGATTGCCTCAGCCACCTGTGTGTGAATAGGTGAATGTGACTCGCAGTATAAAAAGCGCATTGAGTGGTCGGATGACTAGAAAGGTGCTATACAAATGCAGGTCCATTTACCATTTACCATTTACAGGGCAGATGTGTGCATCCCTAAAAACAATTTCAAAGGTTGTCCATTCCTTCATGTTTATTACTGCTGAAAAAGACAGAAGGATTAAGATGAAGATCCCCCAGTCTGCTCTTTGCATGTTCTGGGGACCATCTCTCTCTCTAAACCTCATCTACCCTGTCAGAAATATCACCAGCTGAGGATCAAGATCCTGGGGGACTGCTATTACTGTATCTGTGGGCTGCCGGACTACAGGGAGGACCACGCTGCGTGTTCCATCATGATGGGTCTGGCCATGGTGGAGGCCATCTCGTGAGTACTGGGATGAGGGGGTCAGGACCGGGAGAGAACAGCCTTAGATAACTTTGTTCAACAGCTACACTTCGATGTGCTGCTGTGGGTTAATCACTTGGTCCACAGTGTGGAATTGATCACGCTGATGGAATATTATTGACTTCCTGTGGAACATCTGTGAAATAAAGTGAACTGAACAATGAGAGGTCATTAAGCTCAAATGGATTCTGGTCAGACTCCAGATGAGTATACATGAATGGATTTATTTAGTTTGATGTGTCTTGATGCTGTAAATTAGGTATAAACAGAGACAGTGTTTACCACAGGCTGGGATATATGTGTGGAGTCATGATAGTCAGTACTTTAAAACAGAAAAGAGAGCTGGATTTATGAACATGACAAAAACAGATGCTAGTTGTGATTCCTGTTGCTTTTGATTAATGTGGTTGCTTATTTAAACCAACCACAGGTATGTCCGAGAGAAAACCCAAACCGATGTTGACATGCGGGTTGGAGTGCACAGTGGTACAGTCCTAGGTGGAGTGCTGGGTCAGAAGCGTTGGCAGTACGATGTCTGGTCCACAGATGTCACTGTGGCCAACAAAATGGAGGCTGGAGGGATACCAGGGTAAGAACAGACTACTCCATGTAGTACCTCTCTTTTTGGTCAAGGTTTTAAAATAAAGTTGTCAATCCACTCTTGGAACAATGTTTATGTCATAACATCTTTAAACTGTTCAGATTCCTCATTCATTCCAACTCACATAATTAGGATGTCTCGGTCTATGATCTGACTCCACCCAAGTGCACAGACTTAATTGATGGGAATCACAGCACTCTACATTATCTAAAGAGGACTGCAGTAGAGCTGTGACGCCTTTTTAAACAGGCATTGCCGACCTTGAGGCAAGGTGGAAGCATAAGACATGTTTCAGACTATAAATCATATTGCTAAAGTACATAGTTTGTGTTAAAACAGTTTTCACAGTGAACATGAGATGTTATAAAACACTAAAATACTTAAAAATGTCTAAAAAAAATAATAATATGAAAGATTTGTAGCCTTTACTCTGGATTTTTCTAAAATACCTGTCCTCTGGAATGTAAAAGTATCCTAATCAAAAAACAAGTTTTCTGCTAATGATTTGTAAGTAAATTTAGAGAATAAATCCACAATTACATATTTTTGTGTTTGGTAAATAATTCAGCTCTGAACAGGTTCAGCCCATTTGTCATAGGTATCTGGTTTTGAAATAAAAGTAAAAGTTTTAAAAACAATTTTAAATCAACTTTTTCTCACTCATTATATTTATTAACCACTTTGCTTTTGCGTATTTACCTGCCCTCTGTATCCACCAACTCCACTGACATTTCAGAAATTCCTGATTTAATGAAATTCATGATGTGAAATGAACTAACATTTTTATTTATTTTAAATGAGTGAATCATGAAATATAAGACATTTTATAAATCTAAACCTTTCTATTTCTTTTTTTGTTGGCCCCAACAAGCTGTAAACACAACAAACTTGTTAGTAAACAGTTGTTCACTCACTCATCCAGCCGACAGAGTAACATAAGCATTCATTTGGAGTTCTGTGTCCACCTGATAAACCTAGGTTCACTATTCACTCACTCACTCACTCACTCACTCACTCACTCACTCACTCATTCAATATAGCTGCGTTTCCACCAAAAAACTTTGAGTGTAGTACCTTTACAACCTCACAGACGTTCACATAGACTGTAGATCTGTTCAGCATTTCCAACATAGACAGTACTCTTAAATGTGGGTGGGGTTGTTGTAAGTCACTGCTCTGTTGAGCTCTGGCTGTATTTCCTCATCACCGGTGACACAGATGGAAGTCTGCACCTTGGTTATCGTCCACAGGACAGGGTCGGCACACAGACATAAAAAGAACAGACTGCAGTGAGAGTCTCTCTTGATGAGATATTTCAAAAAATAGTGTGTTTGTGCATTTAGTCCTTCTCAGGCAAGCACAGGGGTTTAGTGTTGCTCGGGCGCAGTTCACATAATCTGGTTGAAATTCATAAATGTAACATGAACAGCATTATAGGTAAGGTAAGCACAACAAGAAACAACATGCAAACAAGTCCATTAGGCATGCCTCAGCAGTTCAAAGAAAAGTTTTTATGTTGAAGTTTAGACCCTTTGGTGCTAGGGTGTCGAGTGTATAAATCCAGTATAACTCTCCCCTCAAAAGTAGAGAGTCCACATCCCCTCCCCTGCACGGGATTTTTACATAGTCAATTCTAATGTATTTTAAGGAGGATACACTGTGGCGAGCTTGTGCAAAGTGGACAGCAACAGGAGTGGATGGGTCATTGTTTCGGATTGCACATCTGTGTTCAGTGATCCTGGTTTTTAAAGGTCTTGTTGTTTTGCCAATGTAGGCTAGGTCACAAGGGCACTGTAACATGTAAATGACATTTTTTGTTTTGCAGGAGATGATGCTGTTGATGTGAAATCTCTTTCCAGAGTAAGGGTGGTTGAAAGTATGTGTTTTGTAGGTAAAGTTACATTGTTGACAGTTTCCCCCGGTCTGATTTGAGACAGAAAGTGTGAGGCGACAGGAGGATCATACCAATCAACGGACTGCAATGTTTCTAGCGCCATCTTTTAGTACCAGATCTGTGTGCTAGGTATCCCAACAGAGGGGTGGTCAAAAAAGGGGATGGTTCCATTGGTACCATCCACAACTCTTGCCAACGGAAATGGAAAAATAACTGTTTTAATTTGTACTGTACTGAATTAAACTGAACTGGACTGCTTGCTTTATTAGAGCTTTCTCACTGAAAACAGCTGCCTGCTGCTGGAAATTAAGTTGATGAAAGAGATCAAAATACTAATCCAAAAGAAAATAATATAATTGAGCACGGATGTTTATTTTTTACCACACAGATGTTACTAGCATTTCCCTGAACTCTAAACTGCATCTTATTATATATGTTCAGATATCATGTCATAAATTGAGGATGTTCCTAATGACTAATTTTCCTGACGTTAAAACTTAGATTGGTCGACTAGTCTAAAAGTATAAAATACTAAAAACAGTTAAAATTGAACACACTTTAATTAGTCCATGGGCTAGAGCCCAAAATTTCACTTGTCGGCACCACTCAAGGTGGCAAAACTTTGTAATAATTTATGAAAATGTCTATGTCTGTAGATGATATTTTGGTATGATAGACATTACTGAGTGGCAGCTGTGTCACAGTAACCAGCTCATGAAGGGAACCACCCCTAAAGTAAACTGCATTTTAGACATAGTATGTGTCAGGAAAAAAAGAGAAGTAATTTGTGACAATATACTTTGGAGTAATTTTGTATTTTCAAAAAGAAATACGTTTTTTCTTTGTTTCATAAAACATTGAAAAAAAAATCCAATTGTACAAAATGTAGAACAATACACTTTACTCACTCACTCACACAATGATTCTGTAAGCACACACTACTCAGGTAGATACATACATCTCCAGATGTACTTGGACACTTCATCAGTGAAGTACTTGGGGGTCATAGGGTGTTTTGGGTCTCGTAACTTCAAACCCCCTCACCCAGGCGACTTGACCGGGAGTAATCAATTCCCGGCCTGTGTCCAAGAGGCATCAGTCCACTGCTTGTCCCTAATAATCCAGAGCCATCTCTGCCTTCACTGCAGTTGCTGAGGCTCTGCTGATAGCTTTCCTTTTGTGTGCTCCAGTGATGCCCAGGAGGCTGTAGGCCTTGCATATTGATCTTCCCGCAGAGCCCCTGCTCCCCACTTCAATGGGCATGCACCGTGCATGCCACCCCTGTCTGCGGCAATCCTCCGCCAGCTCTGCACACTTCTCCTTCTTCCTTCCACTACTGTCCATCCAGGTCCCGCCTGTCCTTGCCTTTTAGATTGCTATAGCTGGTAGCTGGTTGTTGGAATGCTACCCAATGCTGCATGGCCGGGTGCCACAGATCCCACCAGAGCTCTTTGACGAAGCCTGCTCCACTGCCTCCTGCCCCTGAACAATCAAAGAGCAGATATAAGAACGGAGCATGCCTAACATGGCTTTATAGATAAACAGGTACCAGTGACTGAGCCTTCGCATAATCAGTGAGGGCCAGCCAATCCTGGAATACAGAGTACAGTGATGAGTCAGTATTGCACAGTTTGTGACAAATCTCAGAGCACTGTGATACGCAGTGTCCAACATCCTCAAACAATGGGCTGGAGCGTTCATATATAAAATATCACCATAATCAAGAAGTGGTAAAAAGGTTGCAGAAATTAGTTTCTTTCTGGCCTCAAAGGAGAAACAGCTCTTGTTTCTAAAATAAAATCCTAACTTCAACCTTAGCTTTTTAAGAAGATTATTCCTGAGGTTTAGAAGACAGGCAGTTGTCTATCCATATGCCCAGATATTTATAGCAGGAGACAATCTCTAGTTTCTTCCCTTGAGTTGTAACAATATCTAGGCCTAGGACATAGGCTGATTTCCATATTTTTGGAATCGAATTAGAGTTAACTGAAAGGTTAAAAAGATAAGTCAGAGGTGGTGCAATAAAATCTGCAGCTATTTTTAAGAAAAAAGGGTTCCAAGTTGTCAGGGCCAGCAGGTTTCTCAGGATTTAACTTGTTTAAGGCTTCATGTACATCAGCAACCGAAAATGGAGAAAAGCGGAAAGGTTCATCTGTGCCACTTTGGACAGGATCAGGAACTGAAGTGTACACAGAAGCAGAGTCAGAAACGGAGTCGAACACTGAGCTACAAGATACAAAATGCTCATTAAAACAGTTCAGCATAGTGGGTCTGTCAGATATAGTGCCAGATTCTGTGGCAATACAGGGGGGCAATTCATTTTGATTTCCACTGACAGATAAAGCTTTAATGGCTTTCATTCAAGTTTTCAGTGGTAACAGAAAGAAAATACCTAGATTTAGAACTTTTAACTTGAGATGTATAACTATTTTAGTTGCCTAAAATGGAGCCAGTCAGTCTCAGAGTCTGTCTTTCTAGCCTTCGCCCAGGCCTTATTTCTTTTGTGCAGAAGACTAGATTATTCTGCTGTAAACCAGAGGTTATCTTGGCCCTTCACTCTAAACTTATGCAGAGGTGCATGTTTGTCTATTATTTCCTTGAAACCTTGATAAAAATATGACCAAGCAATTTCAATATGATCAATTAAATAAATTTTGCTCCACTCAAAATAAAACAAGTCAAATAAAAAACCTTGTTCAACAAAGTGCTTAGTGTCACGTTTAATAATGATGTGTGGGTTACATTTCTGAACCTTTGTGTCTGTAATTGTAGCCACAACACAGTGGTCACTAACATCATTAGCAAATACTCCCACAGCAGAGTATTTATGAGGGACATTTGTCAAAATGACATCAATCAAAGATGACTTACTGGCACATTCAATGTTAGGATGGGTGGAACTATCCACAATCTGAGTAATGTTTAATGAGACACCAAGGTCCTTTAAGTCCTCTGACACAGACGTTAACCAGTCCAAGTTTAAGTCACCAAGTAAAACAATTTCCTTGTTTTCAAGTTGATGTAAAAGGCTTGACAAAAATCAGAGACTCACTGACAGCTGAAGGGGGCCTGTAGCAGCCAACCGCGGTAACTACAAGGCCCTTAGACACCTCAAAATTTAACGCCAAAAATTCAAATTGTTTACCAATTGATTTAGATACCAACAAGGATGCACACAACTTATTTTTCCACATAAATGGCAACACCACCACCTCTCTTAGGTTGGTCAGTATGATATATATTGTAACCATTTATGGAAATGTCAGAGTCAGAGATAGATTTGGTAAGCCACGTTTCTGATAAAACAATAATGTCAGCATCAGTAGATTCACCCCAGATCTGAATAAAATCAAGTTTGGATAACAAACTACATACATTAAGGTGAAGGAGGCCCAAACCGGATCTTGACTTAAAGTCAGCCGAAGATGCAATCTGGCTGCAATTAGTCGGACCAGGGTTTAGCTGCACGTTACCAGAAAGCAATAATAACAAAAAAATCAGGCATCTTCTTCTTAAAGTCAAAGCACACAACGCATCCTTTGTCTTAACATGATTAGCAAAGTACAAAAGCATGTCAGAGTTCAAGAAGCAGTCCTGAAGAACCATAATGGAAGGATATCGAACACAACAACCAAAGTTAAATGAGGTAGTCGGCTCGGATAACAAAATAAAATGGAATTGTTTGTGTAACACATTAGAACCTTTATAAGGAACACTCACCACAGGTGACAAGACAGTCATGAGTCCACTCAGCTCCTCATGTTGAGAGTACTTTTCAGAATTCAACACAGACATGAGGCAGAGAAGAACCAGGATATGAGCCATTTTCACAGCTCCACCAGCCATCACCAAACAATAGATAAGGCCTCAGGCTGCAGAGCAGGGTGGATGGTGAGGGCCTCAGGCTGCTGAGCAGGATGGATGGTGAGGGCCTCAGGCTGCCGAGCAGGATGGATGGTGAGGGTCTCAGGCTGCAGAGCAGGGTGGATGGTGAGGGCCTCAGGCTGCTGAGTAGGGCGGATGGTGAGGGCCTCAGGCTGCGGAGCAGAGTGGATGGAGTAGGCCAGGCAGATGCAGAATGCTGTAGTTCCTGGCTAAAGTCAAGCCCCACAATAGCAGGTGCTGGGTCTCAGTTTTCCTTGCTGCAGATCTGGGCTAAAGACTAGCCACACTGCAGCAGCTCCCAAAAACTCAGAGCAGCCCACAAACAGCAGATCAAACCTCTGAGCAGGTGGAGTAGGCCAGAGCAGGGTAGCTTCCCAAAAAAGATAAAAAAAATATGCACAATCCACAGAGCTGGATGTATACTTCTAAGGGCTGGTAAAACAGCAGTAAAAGAGCTTGAGTGAAAAGTGTGGAAAGATACTAAAAACCAAGTAAAACTACTTGTAACAGACAAACACACAACAGAGACTTCACAGAGACACTAGACATGCTGCCATCTTGGATCTTGGTTTGCTGCTCTGATGGATGCATGTCCTTTAGGGTGCAGTCAAAGACTTTCCCCGAGGCTCTTCACAGGTTTCACTATGACGGATGGGATTTGGGTTCCTCCAAGGTAGAAATGAAACAGGTCTGTCACTTTCCCTCTTCTCAGAACCAAGGACCTTGAATCCATCTGCTTCCCGGGACTGGCATAGATATTACTGTCAGATCATCCATTAAGGCTCTGATGGGGGGTTGCCGGACTCCCAACCTGATTTTGGGTCCTCTACACTGTGGCGTACACTCTCTGACTGGCATATTTATGGCCAGAGCAAATAGGGTCACTAAAGTTGTACATCCAGTCATAATACCTTTCTTGAGATGCTGGTCAGATGTTACTGTCCCAGAAGTGGACCTCAGATTAAAGTTGATATAATAATCCATGATGAAGTTCTCGATGTTGCTCAGGACATGATGCCGCACCACTAGCTTGTGTGGTATGGAGCCACATTGGCTAGGTCAAGTCATAGCACAGCCAGGTCCCCTTTCCCTTCTCGAGCCTCACTGATCAGTTGCGTCACTGTGTTCCAGGCAGCCTGGGACCTCCGGGATCCCCCCTTTATGCACTGAGAAGTTAGAGATTCTCTGTCAGCCAGCAGGAGACAGTACTGAAAAATATCCTCGCCTCGACATTGAGCAGGGAAATGGTCCTAAACTGCTCAATGCCAGTTGACTTTTCTTCCTTTGGCACCCACACTCCTGCGAATCTCCATTGTTGGGCTACCTTTCCCTTCCTCCAGAACGCCCTCAGTATCTTCCACAGGCGGTGTGTGAGCTTGGGGCACCTCTTGTGCACCAGGTAGGGCACATCGTTGGGTCCCAGCGCTGAGCTAGTTCTCACAGCCTTGATCACAAATTGGATTTCCTTCCAACTGGGGTCCTTGGTGTTAAAGTCGGTGGTTGGTGCTGGTGGGTTGATAAGGGTTTTGCATTCTCCTAGGTCTTCCTCCCATGCTGCATGACTGAAGTTGAGATAGAGATGGTTGTCATTCTCCCCTTTTGAGCATGTGAGGTGTCTGGTGCGCTTCTGGCCCAGCAGCTGTTTAGTAAACCCAAGGGTTTGCAAGGAAGGCAGCACGCTGGATAGCTCTTTCCTTAGTCCGCCTCCTGTGCCACTCTGCTGCCGGATAGTGTGAAGTCTTTTCCTCAGGATGCTGCATAGTTCTGCTAGCCCATGCTTCTCGTCTTAGTTTACCCCCTTGAAATGCTTTCTAAAGAGTCGTAGTTCTTGTCTCAGCTGTGTGATCTTGATTGCTCTGCAATTCTTGGACTACTGGCTTTTGGTGCATCCCTTCTCTTCTGTACTGACCCTTTCCGTGGTGATGCTGACCATCACGATTGCCATTGTTTGGAATGTTCTGTCCACCCCCCACCCTTCATGGTGGCTTCCAGAATACCACCCACATCGTCATCAAATTGGCACCATTCATTCCCTCTGCTGGCTGGAGGGCCACTTAAAGCGCAGTAGATGTTTTGTTACTCACAGTATTTCCATAAATAATGTGCAAACCAGCATGCTCTTTGCTTCACCCAGTGCAACTGACTGTTCATCAAGGTAAGCATTTTATCTGAACTTTAAAAACTATGCAAAAGATACCTTAGTTTTTAGAATTTTAACATGTTGAACACCAAAGGTTAAGGCTAAAGATAAACACAACTTTTGCATTTGTTCTAGCTGGCAAAGTGGAAACTACTACCACAGAAAGTGGTAGTAGCAGTTTTCTTTTCTTTTGCAAGGATTCCATTAAGATCTTTCTTTATAGTGAAGACACTTTCTGTGGTAGTAGCTTTCTGGAATCTGACCCTCAGGAATGTCTTTTGCCAGTTCCAAAACTGGTACATGATTCCGTATCAAAGCTGCCCTAAGCAGAAATTTCCAGGAGACAACACTTTGTGCTGAAACCAGCTTATTTCTATCATCAGAACAGTGGATGATGCACTCCATCCGTGTTTTTTTAAAATAGTGGGCTGTTACTTGCTTGTTCACTGGTGACCATATTCAGGCAGTTTTCAGCTGCAATATACAACCACAAATCATAATTACTTTGATGCAAACCCCTAATTAATCTCTCAGTACTCTGGTTCCACATTCACAGCAACAGTGTGACAACCTACAAGTAAAAGTAACATTGATAAAGGATCAAAATAATCCTAACCAGTGTTAACTAAATTAACTACTATAAAGCTTAAATTGAAAGCCAAGTCCCAAATAGACTTACCCTTTAAAAGATAGCTCAGTTGTCACCAGTCTCTCACACATCTTTGGCTAGCTAGCTTGCTGACTCACTCACTTCTTTGCCAGCTGGAACAAATGTAAATGTTGTGTTATCTTTGGCCTAAACCATTGGTGTTCAACATGTTAAAATTCTAAAAACTGAGGTATCTTTTGCATAGTTATTAAAGTTTGGATAAAATGCTTACCGTGATGAACAGTCAGCTACTAAAAACTACTTCAAATGAGTAATTAAATGAGAGAGATTTCGGTCAGAGTCATTCTTCTAACTTACGGCTCGTAATAACATCTCACAATGAAAAGTGTGGGTATAATATGCATTTCCTTAATCCTTAGAGTCCTGTGAGTATTCCAGTTTCTGAGTTTTGTCTCCCTGATGTTTCTAGATGCCACAAGGCTAAAAGAAAAAATATAATTTAGGTAAAAATTGTGAAACAATTTATGTCATTGACTGTTTAAAGGGCTACAGTTACCTCAGTATTTGTCAGAAGGATTCACAGTTGGGCTTGAGTGAAAGCCAACAATGTCCCCTTTAAAATGACACCAAACACAATATAATAAAACACTGAAAAATGTCTTGACCATGAGTCTAAACTGGGATATGCACCAGCGTCTAAAATGCAATTTACTTTAGGGCGTGGTTCACTTCATGGGCTGGTTACTGTGACACAGCTGCCACTCAGGAATGTCTATCATACCAAAATATCATCTACAGACATGGACATTTTCATAAATTATTACTAAGTTTTACCACCTTGAGTGGTACTGCAATCTGGTCTGGCCCATGGACTAACTCTATCAGGTTAAACATTGTCTGAAAAAAAATGTCAGATGTAAGAGATTTGGGATTGATTGTCCAGTTTTTAAATGACCAAATTGAGTGTAATGCTGCTGCAGTGGTACTGCATTGTGGTACTGCACATTGTGCCACAAAACATGCCAAAACTCAGTAAATAAAAATTAACAAATAACAATTATTTGCTGTGTATATAATCTCCAGACTCATCTCCATTTAAACACACACATATGCATGACAAAGTAACCAGTGTGTGAGTGTGCATGCAATGTGCACGTGCACACACACGCACACACACACACACATCCTGGCTTTTCCAAATCTCCTGTGTGCCCAAAAGCACCTCTCTCGTTCAGCCTACCAAGAAGACATCCAGCTGGCAGAAGTGTGGGAGGTTCAGACTTTCTGTGTTGAATGTCCGCAGATGGCTGTGGACTTGTATCAAGTATCAATGGCGCATGTGATTCTAGCCAATGAGTCTGAAAGGGCACAAGTGTGTTTGTCTGCGTGTGAAAGAGACAGACAGGGACGGCTGTTGATGGTCAGAGCCACTGGTTAGTCTCACATGCCAACCCAAACTCCTCCCATTTTTCTCTGGGTATCTTTATAATACGTTAAACCAACCAGTATTTCTTGTGCCAACTAGCAAGGTTAGCAACATTTAATCGACTTGTTGACTAATTGTGCACATCCCTACTATACATTTCTACAGTAACAGAAGAAAATACACTGCCACAACCAAACATCTCCACCCTGTGTTGTTCTTAAAAGAATACTTTACACACAGAATGACCATTTGTAGCGCAGGCTTTCAGTTACTCACCTCGTTACCTTGAATTGAAGAAAACTTTGCCTCCAACATTCTTCATGAATTGAAGTCATCCAGTTGTATGCTCAGTAGTCCCCAAACACATTTTTGCTAAAATGTTATATTATAGGGCTTCACGATGGTGTGGTGGTTAGCACTCTCGCCTCACAGCAAGAGGGTTGCCAGTTCCATCCCGGGCGCGGGAGCCCTTCTGTGTGGAGTTTGCATGTTCTCCCCGTGTCAGCGTGGGTTCTCTCCGGGCACTCCGGCTTCCTCCCACAGTCCAAAGACATGCAGATTGGGGACTAGATTAATTGATAACTCTAAATTGTCTGTAGGTGTGAATGTGAGCATGAATGGTTGTCTGTCTCTATGCGTCAGCCCTGCGATAGTCTGGCGACCTGTCCAGGGTGTACCCTGCCTCTCGCCGAATGTCAGCTGGGATAGGCTCCAGCCCCCCCGCGACCCTCAAGAGGATGAAGCGGTTAGAAGATGAATGAATGAATGAATGTTATATTATAAAAACCCTTCTGTCTATGAGTGCTGCGTTCTAAGTGTGCCTGAGCACACACCTGCATATGAGCTCTGCTTGAACAGAGTTCAAATGCACATGCGTTCTTAAGCAGCTACTTGGCTGTGCATGAGACTGTTTGCACTGAAGTGTTTTCAATCAGAACATTTAAGTGAAAATGCATGTGTTTAGGAAGTACTGAGCATACGACTGGATAAATGAGATATTGATTATACTTCTTGAGTTGTGTGAGCGTTTGTAAACTGAGGTTTTGATGTAGTTTTGCTGATGTTAAATGCAGTTCCTGCTTGCTTCAGTTCCTGAAGAATGTTTTCTGTTTTTGGATTCTTCATTCAGTATGGAAGCATGCAAGAAAAACAAAGCTTTCTCAATGAATTCAAGGTAACATGCAGTGAGTAAGTAACTCACAAATGGTCATTTCTTTAAATCTAATATATTAACACTGTGTTCATTAGATAGAAAGTAGTTGCAATACATCACTCTGTATATGAGCATTGTAAATTCATGGAGGGGGATTTGACTGAATGCATACAGTGACATTCTACATCTTAAAATGATTAAGAAACGATTCATGGCTCCATGAAGTCTACAGTTACCTGTCTAATCTTTGACCCATCTGTATGTGTGGACCAGTCGTGTTCACATCTCACAGAGCACCATGGAGTGCCTTCATGGTGAGTTTGATGTGGAGCCAGGGAACGGAGGTGACCGCTGCGACTACCTGCGGGAGAGGGGCATCGAGACATATCTGGTAGTTGTTCCTAAAGGACCTGTGGGGAAGAATGGCATCAATGGTGTTGTGAGTCAAACCTGCTACACTGCTTATATTTGGATATTCAAATGTTTGTCTTGTTTTCCACCAGCTGATGCACAGAAAAAGTGATGAAATGTTACAGTTAAAATCACAAGTCTGTAAGCTTTTTCATAGTAATCACTCAGCACTTCCTGTTTGCTTGTTTCGCATTAGAAGCTGTCTGTCACCTCTTCCAATGGAAACTCCCCACTGTTGATCAATACCTCAGAGTGTAATGGCAGTGTTAACACAGCCTGCACCACACCAGAGGAACCAGAAGAGCTGGACACCAGGGTAAGCAAGAAAATATCTCTAAAGCCCAGTTTAGATAAAGATTTGTGATGAGACCAAACTGTTTTAGAACGTTGCAGAGAAAAGTTGCAGCTGTGTAAACTGGCCAGTCTGAGCTCGACACAAGCCGGCTGATGTTGTCACCTGCAACTCAGCTGGTCAAATTGCTGGCGGGTGGTTTTTAGAACGTAAGTCTGGTCACCCGTTTTAACAGCCAATCAGCTTGTAGTGAAGTCCACTGGTCAAGTTAAAAGGACTGCTGCAGCAGGTGCTCCGTTCCTGCCAAGCCCTCTGTTTCCGTCCTCACAGTGTGCCGGTGTCAGACGGTAGGTCACTGCTGCTGTTTGCTGTATGTACTTATGCGTTGCAAAGCTTTGGTCTGAAGATCTAAGCTAAGGTCTAAGATTAGAATTAGAATGACAATATAATGTACTGTAGCTAGAGTCTCACTGGCACCACCCAAAAAGCAGCAGTTTTTAACAATTCACAACGCTGGACTGTCAAAAAATAGAAATATATTAGTATTGATGATTTAGCTATTGTTAGGGCCTAGCCACAACAGGATTTATAAGAGTGACATTTCTGACCAAAATGGGTTGTTTTCAGTGGAATCCCTCAGATTAGTGCCATTGCTTGCCAAGGCAAAGTAAATCTCATGCAGCTTTTATATAAATTTCTACTGTGGTGAACTTTGACACATAAATTTGTCCTGTTGGAAACCGTCTGGGCTAATGTTAGCATGTTCCTGTTTAGATAGCATGTTTCTGGCTATAGTAGCTCACCAACTAACCTTATGAGTAGTTGCTACATCACTAAGCCTTCATCACCATATACTTTGTGAGGACACAATTTCTTTTTGCCAGTGTCTGATCTCTTGAGGAACAGAGTTGTACTTGAAGTGGAGCTAAAAGTTTAAAGTTTGTCATGAGGGTAGCACCAGTGTAAAGGTCATAGCATCATTGAAACCAAAACAGTTTATACCTTTGGGTAGATTGACATAAAATTTGCTGAGCACATTGATTCTATGAGACTGTGAGATAATCTTGTGTTAATCAGTGTTTACTTTTTTCTTAGGATGACACAAGATGACAGAATTGATTCTCTGTGCAGTGTGAATGTGCTCAGAAAATGTCAAGGCAGTTATTTAGTTTGGTTTTGATATTTCTTGTGTTCTATGGGAAATTTTGGCTCAACTGGTCTTCGTTTTGTCTTAGAAGACGTTTTACCTCTTATCCAAGAGGCTTCATCAGTTCATGCTTGTCAGACTAGGGTGGAACTAGTCTGACAAACTGGTGTCGAATACCCAGGTATTTAACTTCTGGGGAGGTCTTCACAAGGCCAATGATGTCACTGATTCGTTAGTGCTCCAATGGTGTGTCAATGATGGTCGTTGAAACTCCTGCTGCACCGGTGGTCGTTGGAGTTATGAGTCACATGAGGCCATTTGTGAACGACCATTGTTTTTGGAGGTTAAGCTGTTAAATCTCCTGGGCAAGGATGAAAGGACAGCATTATAGGTGGGGGATAGGTGGTGTCGCAGACCTCCTCCTCTATTGAGAGATGGTTTTTCCAATTTCCACATAGATGGCTTCTTTTACACCTCTTTCAAACCATCTGTCTTCCCTGTCCAAGATGTGCACATTGCTGTCTTCAAAGGAGTGTACTTTCTCCTTGAGGTGTAAATAGACAGCTGAGTCTTGCCCTCAGGGGATCATGAACATCTACAAAAAATGTCATGGAAATCTAGCTTGTTGGGTGTTGGTCAACTGGAAATTTTCAGAGGTTTGTTGCTGTGGATTAAAGTCTTGGGACAGACCAGCTGATATCAGATATACAAATGGAATATGTGGGTGTTTTTTTGTGGGCCTTCAGGTGGTGAATCCATCTTTTCCTAACCCTCGGAGAAGACTGCGGCTGCGGGACCTGGCTGAAAGGGTGATCGATGCTCAGGAGAATGAACAGGAGCTCAACAAACTGCTCAATGAGGCTCTGCTGGAGAGAGAAACTGTTCAGGCGTAAGTGAACACCCCTCACTGTTTGAACCTAAAGCACTACTTCTCTGTAAATGCAAATTGCTTCTTAATACTGCTTTCTTCATTGTTAACTTACATGGCCCCAGAAATACTTGCATGTCAATGGTATACTATGATTAAAATATGATGCATTATTATTCATTAAATTATCCAGCATCATCATAGAGTTGAAAGCTCTACCCCAAACAGATGTTAAATAAAATTAAGTACAATATGCTGATAATGCCTCTCTTCACTCACTCTTCACTTAATCAAAAATGCTGAATGCAATAGCTTATTTTTACTGTGGGGTATTCATAGTTTTGCTATTAATTATTAATAGTTTTCCTTAACAAAAAAAAGTTTTGCACTTATTCTATCACTGGCAATACTAACATTCCTAGTAAGACAAAGGGTTAAAATGTATAGTAAGATGGGCCCTCAAATGGTCCCACCAAATCCATCTAAAAAACACACTCTAGTAGCAGCTTCTCATGATAAGAAATATGGGGGAAAGACACTAAGAAAATGTATTAGTTTCCAAATAGACATATTTGTTGCTTTCTTTGACATAATCTATGAGGTTATAAAGTAAAGTGCGGATTAAATTAGTGGAGGTATTTTGCCGGCAATAACGTCGTTAGTGATATAAGTTAGTATGGCTATCTGCTTGTGCGTGCTGACTCCAGAAAGTGAAGAGTTCTACTGTATCATTAGTAGGCCTATATCCTGCATCTGACTTGTAGTCAATGAGCCGTGCCTGAATAATGGCCTGTAACGAATAACATGTTGCTTGACCCTGTAGAGCCCTGCACTTCCTTGGGTCCAGGAACAAGAGTGTTCATTCAGAAAATTACATCACTGATGGTTGAAATGCTTGAGTTTGCTGCCATGTAACATCTCCGATCTCTTTCTTCATCTGTTGTTATATATACTGCAGCACAGGATAGAGAATCCTTGCTTATATGATGACCTCTCAGCTCTGCAGAGCCCTAAAACCCCGACCCCGCCTCTGTACAGAGCCACCGAGCACCAATGGCCTTTTTATTCAAAGTTTATCAATATTAAGCTTGTCAAGTGTCCAGAATACACCAAATTCAACAATGCATATCTTTGTGTCCTCACCAATACCAAGTGTGAAGCAAATCAGATGAATGGTTCTCAAGTTATGTGAAAGACACATGCACACAAATATACATACATAAATATAGAGATGCCTTGCTTTATAGTTAGATGTCATGTAAGGGCACACCAAGCCAGTGATTGGGAGTTGGTCTATCTTGGACCATCACTGCGTGCCTGTTATATCATATTATTCTAGTAGGCCACCTAAAGTTTAATTTGTATGTTTAATATTAATAATCTATATAATAAGAAATTGATACTTGGCACTGTGTGATGATGCCACATTGCCACACAAAAATATTGCGACACTATGCTGTATCGATTTTTTTTTTTTTTTTTTTTTTTTTTTTGCTAGACATTCTACTATTGTGAACCACTAATAAATAGAGCTGGGTTTTGTTGGAAATGTTTTAATACCACTGCAGTGATACCTCAGTTTCTGTAGCAATACCAAAATTAGACTTGTTCAGGTTAATTACTTGATGAAAGATTAAAAAAAATCATACAAAACCCTGTTTTCAGTTATATAAAGAAGCCAAGCCAGATGATACCAGTTTCAGTACCAAACTGTTGATGTTGATGCTAAGGTCGAATTTTGGTCAGAACCAGAAAAGTACAGAGTAAAGTTCGATACTTAGATGCACAAATCAGTGCAGCAGTTTTCTCCCAAACTTGACTTAGTTGCACAAAATGCAAATCACAGTGTGGGGTGCAAATAGATGCATCAGTTTTCAATGGTGTAATGATATCTTGTCTTATGTATTATATATTCCCCAATACAAAATTGTGATTACATGTGCTAAAGCTTACTTGTCTCATCAGTCTGAAGGGGAAACACACCAACAGACTTTCCCTGAGGTTTGTGGATCCAGACCTGGAGACTCGGTACTCTGTGGAGAAGGAGAAACAGAGCGGAGCTGCTTTTTGCTGTTCCTGTGTGGTCCTGCTCTTCACTGCAGCTATGGAGGCACTCATAGACCCCTGGTCAGTTCACAAGGCCTCAAGTAATCTCACACTTTTATTCACACTGTGGCCATGTTTCATTCATGTCTCACAACCCAAAAGGCAAGAGAAACTTAAGCTCACACTCTGAGGACTCAAATTGTAATTAGCAAGGTGATCTTACTCATATAATAATTTACTCTATACTGTGAGGGGTCCTCCACACTTGGGATCTTAAACATTTTTATAAACCCAGCTCACAGTAATATTGCTCTTAGCAGTAAGGTTTTCTGTCCCCTCAGCATGCAGCTGTTAATTACTTAATACAGATGTTAGAGAGTCTGGACTTGTTAACTGCAACCAGTAATGGTTTTTCTGTGTGTTCATGTATTGTGGAACAGGCTGATTGCAAACTACATCACCTTTGCAGTGGGAGAGGTCTTACTTCTCATCCTGACAATCTGTTCTTTGGCCGCCATCTTCCCCAGAGTGAGTTACTGCACTTCTTTTACACTTAAATTTTTATCATGTTTGCAATACCTGGTAGTGTCAGTTTTCAGGTACCAAAACCTTCTCCAGATGTGGTGACAAAACCATAGACTGTGTAAAATCACGGATGTAGCCACTGTGACGCCACCCCTTTTTTTTTCTGGTTTCCTGTTTTGAAGCCTTAAGTTTGGCATTTTTGCCTTCACCAGATTGGTTTTTGAGAGAGAAGTGACCATATTTTAACGAGAGTTAGATCCCAACGCTAACAGCTAGCTTGGTTAGCAGAGTGCATTTATAGCTATGGGTATGATTATGCTAGTTTTCACTCGGAAAAAATGTGCTAAAAACCATTTAAACAAAATGTACAGGCTACAAGTCATTTTTAGTGCAATATCTTGCCCATCCTGTCCTGCATCTGGTCAGCATACTCTATGATGGAGTGGTGGGGGACAGCTGTTGCTCCCAGGCTTTTTTGGCTAGATCCAGCATGCTGCTGGGCCTCCGTCCATCCAGCAACTCGAACGGTGAAAACCCTGTAGATGCCTGTGGAACTTCTCTTATGGAAAACAAGACGAAAGGAATTAGTTGGTCCCAGTTCTTCCCATTAACATCAGTAACCTTTCTCAGCATTTGTTTGAGAGTCTTATTAAACCGCTCAACAAGACCATCTGTCCTCGGGTGGTACACAGACGTTTTCACACCTTCAGCAACTTGCACATCTCTTTCATCACTCGTGACATGAAGCAGTTTCCATTAGGACCTCCTTTACGATGCCAACTCGACCGAAGAGGAGGAACAACTCTCTGGCCACTGTTTTAGTATTAGCAGCACGTAATGGGATAGCTTCAAGGTAGCGAGTGGCATAATCCTTGATGACTAGGATATATCGATGCCCCCTACTGGACTTTGGAAGGGAACCCACTATATCCATGGCCACTCTCTGGAAGGGGGTGTCAGTTATGGGTAGAGGAATCAAAGGATTCTGGTAGTTTACCTTTGGGGCTGTCTTCTGGCATTCTACGCAGCTTTTGCAGTAATCCTGGCCTGCCCTCTTCACGCCTGGCCAGTACAAAATGGCCCAGGATTCTGTTGTAGGTTTTCTGTACCCCCAAGTGAGCTCCCAACAGGTGTGAATGGGCGAGGTGTAACACTTTGGGAACATAACATTTTGGGACCAATAACTGTTCAACAATGAGTTCCCTCTTTTTAACCACCCTGTACAAAAGGCCGTTTTTCACAATAAAATCTGGAAATGTGATCACACTTACCCCTTCGACACATTTCCCTTCGACTTCTACCACGTTCCTTCTGGCTTGTACCAGGTTGGGGTCCTCTAACTGGGCGGTCCCAAACTGTGGGCCCCGTTCCTCCTCCACAAGGGGGAATTCCAAGAAGGCCTCAGAAAACACTTCCTCTGAAGAGGCTTCATTGGATACAGGATTTCCTTCCCCCAGGACCCCTGCTGGTCTGGGAGCATCATCACAGTCTCCTCTCCAGAAGAGCCAGGGACCCCAGAGGGCGCTTCACAGGCCGGCAATGGCTTGACTTTCCGGGCACTCCGGGGTTTCTTCCTTGCACTGTTTCGCTTGCAATACACCCACAAATGCCAAAATATGGGACAGTCTCACCCTATGAGTACTGGTACCGGCAGATTCTTCACCACCCAGCCCTTATTTCAAAGGCGCCCCTCGTGGTCTGTACCTGGATGTTAGTGGTGGGGCAGTCCCGTGAGTCCCCATGGACACAGGAGACTGGAATAGGGGGCCCCTGGGGTCCAGTCGTCAGTTCCGGCCTTAAAAGGGTGACAGAACTTCCGGAGTCCAGTAGAGCCTCTGCATCATGGCCTGCTATTCTAATGGGAAGCTTGGGGGCTTTTGTGTCCTCACAGGCCCTGCAGGTGGTGAGATAGCTGCCGGCCTTCTGTTGGGCATCGGCTGACCCAGCTGTCAGCATGGACTCCTTGTTGCTGGGGCAGTTCCACGATAAATGACCCTCCTGTCCACAGGTGTAACATTGGCGACGATCCTGCTTTATCAGAGGTGGGCGCCGTGGGGGTGACCTCGGCTGGCCCTGCTGGGGGGTCTGTATTTGGGTTGGCGCCTCCTGGTCACACTTCCTCAGCCTTGGCTTGTCTCCCCTGGGGTCGGGACGGCTTGGACGTGGATTCTCCCGCTGACTGCCTCGCATCAACTCGACAGTAAATGTTGCTGTCAGAAGCTCTTAATGAGTGAATGTGATATCCTTCATAGTGCGTGTGTGTGTGTGTGTGTGTGTGTGTGTGTGTCTCCTCATCATGGTAATTCAGATGTATTGACATTCATCAGGCAGGCCAGTATTGACCGCTGCTGTCAGGGCTGTACTCAGTTCAGGTCAGTCGGCACCATGCACACAGTCAGGCAGTCAGTCACATGGACTGAGGAAATGCAGACTCGCTGTAAATAATGCTCAGGGCTCTTCACTACTTACCAATATCACATTAAATATCACAGTGTCATAAGCCCTCAGTACCTTTTCCATCAACACATCACAGTAACTTAACAGCAGCACATGTGTATGAGTGACTTACTTGGTAATGAACTCGCACAGATGATGTGGGTGAGTTTCCTGATGTCATTTTCAAACACATCTCTGACTTTGGTTAAAAAGTCAAAAGTTTTTATTGCCTTTTTTATGCCTCCATGCCGGCCAGAGGCAGTATGCTTTTGGGTTGTCCGTCCGTCCATAAATACGTACGACCCATTTTTGTGAATGCGATATCTCAAGAATCCCTCAGGAGGATCAGGGAATTTCTTCAAATTTGGCACAATCATCCACTTGCACTGAAGAATAAACTGATTAGAATTTGGTGGTCAAAGGTCAAGGTCAGTGTGACCTCAAAAAACATTGTTTTGGCTATAACTCAAAACTTCTTATGCTAATTATAACAAAACTTCACACAAATGTCTAACAAGATTTCAATCAGGAGAGACATGTTTTGGTTAGGAAAGAAAATATTTAATTACAAATGCACATGAGAATGGAATGTGAAAATGTGAAAAGTCTTTGGCGATTAGACCCCTTCAAGATGGTGAGTTATAAGGAGGGTGATGGATCCGTAGCCAATTAGGGAACCCCCCAAAACAGTGAGGAGTGAGAGGGACGACAAACCGTATGACGTGAGGCAATCCTTACCTTACCGGGAGGCAACAGGCTTCTAACAAAACAAGCAGATAAAGATTAGTAGGGAATGCACTGCAGAAGAAGCATGGACAAACTAAAACGAGGAGGCAGTGAATGAGAAAGGACACATTTGAAGGCCTGCATGACTCCTGAATGGGGTAATTTAACCTTGATGAGAACATATGGTCAGGATGAGACAGGGACAACAAATGGGGAGCTGCTATCTAGAAAACAGGGGATGTGAGATGAGCATGGAAAGGAAGTGGCAGAGGGAGGCTTGGATAGATCTAACCACCGAGATGAAGCTAGGGTGAAATGGCAGGGGCAGGGGATGAGGTCATATGGCAGAGGGAAGGCTGGGATGGCATGATTCTGGAGGCCATGGTGTCTATATGTTGAACGAAATAAAAGGTCAACTTGGACCAACAGAAATGAAAGATCATAGACCAAACGTAAATTAAGGTCAGAAGACCAAACTTAGGATAATGCAAACAAAAGGCAAAGGTGGGGCAACCAAACATAAATTAAAGTCAGCAATTTTCAGCATGACAGCAACAGAAATTAAGGGTCTGATGACCAAACTGAAATTAACGTGACTGGTGCGAGGTCCTAGCAGATGTCGCACTAGACTTTTCGTCACCGGTCATTTTGACCGACAGGGTCATAAAAATCCGGTCATAATCTTTTTTTAAGATATTCAAAGACATTTACCTTTCATTTGTTCGTTTTTAATAAATCCAACAAGCAAGTTATAAAGTGTGCATTAATAAGGACATGAACGAAAAGATGAACACACACCCATGCCATTCTGGACACACCGGACGCGGCACCGAAGAGCAGCGTGCAGCAGCGGAGGCAGTTTTCAATCGATGCCCATGTTAACCTATCTGACTGTCCACACAGGCCGCTGAGCAGAGCGGAGCGCCCGCGGAGGCAGCGTTTCAGTTCGGCATCTGGTCTAATTTTCACGCGAGCAGTAAAATACTGTGTTTATAATTTAAAATAACACAACAGTGCATAACCGAACACATTTTTCAATACCCTAATCACTTCATTACAATTGTAATTTTGTGTCATCGAGCCTACAGACACAACTACATAAATAAAATGGTCAATAACAATATGCCCAGTGTTTATCCAACACGCTCAATACATGGATATGCAATGACAAATTAACTTATTACGTTATAAAAAACGATTAAAATATGGACTTACCCATGTTTAAAATGACCTGTTGATGTGAAAAAACGAGTACTGACGGGAACAGATGAGTGGAGTCGAAGTTTAACTGGTGCGGAGAGCGCAGGAGAAACGTGCTGCCTGTGTGGACAGTCAAGCACCCGCGAGTACACTCGCAGGACTTCGGCAGCACTACACGTCTGGTGTGTCCAGGGCTCAACAACGCAACATGAAGCAGATGCAGTGTTTCCCACAGGACAGGAATCTATTCGTGGTGGTGTGGTCCTGGGAGGGTGGGGGGGGTATTAAAAATATTTTTCAATACTCATCTGTGTGAAGAAATGAACATCCGACGTCAGAGTTAATTACTAACGAGCAGAACCACACGGCCGGGCTCCACCGGCTGCAAACCTACGTCACGTCAGCGTAGCGTCGCGGCGTGTTCATTTGGGCTCCACTGACTGCGTACGGAAGCGACACGTAGAGAAGCCAGCGGGGTTATTTACTGTTTGCCAAGCCGAGAGGCTGCATGTAGGCTGCATGAAATGTTAAAGCATTTTCCACCTAAGTTATTACATATATTTGAGTTATCTACAAGTTTACTGTACTGTTTGTCATCTACTCGCTTTCAAATGTCCTCCACGGACATTTACACAATGTCACGGATAAACATGGGTAAATGCATGGAAATCATCACATATCACCTCTGATAATGGTTTATTCATTTAAAAACACATTGTGCTCGTTTAGCACACTATTTCACATAGTTTTTATCTGCTGGAGGGTCGCGTAGGGGAGCGTAGCGCGACAAAAATAGAAGAGCCGCGTAAAATAGAGAGTTGTCCCGCGGCAGACGGGGGTTGTCATGCCGCTCCCGTTGCCAGTGGAGCCGCTGTAATTGATTAACAGGGTGGCGAGCTGCTACGGGACTCGTGCTGCAGTTAACACTACTAACAGCGTGAGTTAATGTCTCTGCACATGTTGAGCTTCCACCTATGTTAATACAGACACAGGCTAATAAAACAACTAATATAACATGATGAGTTAGAGTTGTTCGGACCACTTTTGGACTTGTTTGCCCACATATTTGTACCGAGAGGTCTTTGGATCCGTTTTGCTACTACGTCTGCTTCTTCTTCTTCTGGTGGACCAGGTGCGTTAAGTGCATCTTTACGATGCATACTGCCACCTATTGCACCGGAATTGTAACAACAAGCTACATTCACAGACACTGAGTCCCATTATAATGTGTTTATGAGCGAGGTTGAACACGTAGCACCAAAAGCAGAAAAATCTATATGTGGCGGAGATAATTTATTCGTGGCGCACCGCCACAGATAAATGAATGTATGGGAAACACTGAGATGAATGACTTTTTCTCTGCAGTGTGAAAACGGCAGCCACTGGCTGTGCACTCCGCTGCCATGTGGGCAGGGGTGGTAATTGCAACCGGTCAAAATGACCGACAGCTTTCAGATTTTCCGGTCATTGTTGTAAAAAACCGG
This sequence comes from Epinephelus fuscoguttatus, assembly GCF_011397635.1. Classification (NCBI taxonomy): domain Eukaryota; kingdom Metazoa; phylum Chordata; class Actinopteri; order Perciformes; family Serranidae; genus Epinephelus; species Epinephelus fuscoguttatus. The sequence goes on along the minus strand of NC_064759.1, from coordinate 46,077,630 downwards.
ACAATGACCGAGAATATCCGGTTAACGCGACCCCTGGGTCCTAGTGACCTCGGTCTATGTATGCAGAAAACAATAAAAGATCAATAAAGACCAAATGTAAATAAAAGGTCATAAGACCGAATGAAAATTAAGATCATAAGACCAACTCAAATAAAATGGTGAAAGTAAAATAAGATCCGGCGGCCAAAAAGAAATTAAAGTCATCTTGACAAACAGAAATTATGGCCCGTCGGCCGAAAAGCAATTACCGTGCATAAGCATGAGATCCCGTAGACCTGGGTGCACAAGCTGGAGTCCTAAAGACCATCAGTAGAACAAAATAAAAGGTCACATGACCAAACAGAAACTAAGGTCGGAAGACCAACTTAAATAAAATGGATAAATTAAAATAAGGTCTGACGACCAAACATAAATTACGTCCGATATGACAAAACAGAAATGAAGTGGGTCCCTCTGACCAAAGAAAATTAAGTGTTGCAGAGAAAACATTCTGAGGCGGTCCAATGACCTTGGTGTGGTGCATGAGGTCCACAGACCATGGGGGCATTTGCATGAGGTCCTGAAGACCAGGGGTGTTGGAGCATACAGCATGGGGTCCACAGATCATGATGGGGCATTTGCATGAGGTCTGAAGACCGAGGGTGTTAGGGTGTAAAGCATAAGGTCTTATGGACCATGATGGGGCATTTGCATGTGGTCCTGAAGACCGAGGGAGGCAGAGCATAAAGCATGAGGTCCCACAGACCATGGTGGGGCATTGGCATGAGGTCCTGAAGACCAGGGGTGTAAGAGCATGCAGCATGAGTTCCTACAGAACATGATAGAGCATCCATGAGGTCTGAAGACTAAGGTTGTTAGTGCATGCAGCATGAGGTCCCACAACCGTGATTGTGCATTTGCGTGAGGTCCCGAAGACCATGCAAATGAGCGAGAGATCAGGCGAAGGAGGTAAAAGGAAATGAACCAATGAAATTGCATTAAATCACTGCCAACTTGAATAAATGAATACAGCAGAATATGTCCCAGGACCAGCAGATAGAGAATTGGCAGATAGAATTTGTGATTATATAACCAAAATGGAATACTCATGGGTGATGCATGATTGAGAATTATAAAACGATAGGTGAGCAGTAGCGGATGAGCAGGTGTTCGTGCATGCAGTATGTAGTTGGAGGGCCATGGATGATTGTGCAAACGGCATGAGAACGCGTACAGCATGGGTATTGAGGGAACGTGGGATAAATGACAGCCATCCTAACCGAACTGAGGCAGACGGAATTGGAAACATGAACGAGTGCAAGGAACATAGGACTGCACAACAAGCAAATTTCAGGTCAGCAATGATGCAATAGCAATAAGATAACCAAACAGAAATGGCAGTTGGCTGATGCATGACTGTCCCTCCATCGAATATAAAGGTGGGCAATAGGACAAACCATAACTGGGATTTGATTGAAGGTAGCAGAAGAGGAAACTATGAAAGACCACCACCAGCTATTTGCATGAGTTAGTGAGAATTTGGGGAGCAGAAATTTGATTTATGATTTGGTGATAGAATGGAGCCATACCTGGCTCCCCCCAAAAACCAGTGGGTATTTGCTAAAAAAAAAAAAAATTCTGCCCTGGTCCTTGATCCCTGTCTTTGTATGTTATATTGATCACTTTTTATTTATTTATTTAATTTTATTTTATTGTCATTATTTATTTATTTTTTTTAAAAGTGATGAATTTATTTATTTATTCGTTTATATATTTTCTTCCTCCCTGTATTGCTCAGCCTTAATAGATATTACCAACACTGACTGGGAAGTGCAAAGCTAGATGCATCTATCTCAACAATAAGTGGATCAAGATTATTGCCCAAATAGATGTAGTGGGTCCTATCATAAAAGCCCTACCACTGAACTGGATAAGTGTCACTAAGAGGATTAGAAATTGCATGGGCATCTTGGAGTGTATACTGACTGGCTACATTTACCCTACAGGCAGTTGACAAATGATGTTCTGGATCACTGTAAAAACGAACAGAGCGACATGGCACAATGATGCCATGTGCATGAGGGGGCGATCACGCAGCTACTTGCTGAGCTCAAATGAGTTGACAACTACTATACATGTCCTTAAAGTGCGTGAAAACAGGAAAAGATTGGGCTGATTAGAGGCTGCATTACATGCTGCTCTGCATGGCGGGATTGAGGCATGTTCCGGGCCAATTCATGGATGAAATCGTGAATGGTGAATCTGAGATGGATATAGTTGTGAAGGGCAGCTCGAATTAAGTTAGACCACCACCAGACTGGGAACTGTGATTACCAGAACTGATCAGTGTGCATACCACTGAACTGCAGACAGACTGGATGTGCATGTTAATCAACCATGGTGGAGGGAGCCCAAGACATGCCAATGGCTGCTTCTGTGTTACTGTCCATATAATAATAATAATAATAATAATAATACTATTAATACATTTTTTTTTTTTTTTTGGAGGATGCGATATTGTACAGGAAGGCAGTGAAGTTGGATGAGAACAGGGGTGATGAGGTCAGATAATTAGATACAGGTGATGATCCGGGCGGCCGACTTCTAAATATGACAAATGACAAGAATCAGGCAGATGGATGTAATGGTACTGTGATAGAGGCCGCCATACTTATCCTTTGAGTATTTTAAATTTTTTATTTATTTATTTTAATGCCACCTGATGAAACAGCTGTTGTGAGAGCACGTACATACTGTAGACACGCATGCGAACTACACTGTGTTCCTGAAAGAAAGGGAATGCGAATAAATATGAGTGCTGCAATGAGGCGTTTTTAATTGATTGCGCTAGAAATATTCTCGGTCACCTGAAAAACCCGCACAACCCCACTGGAGAATCGCTGAAGGGCTTCTGATTGAAATGATACAGGAAGTGTGGTAAGATAGCGGCATGATGTGCACGTGAGTTTATTTTATGAATGAAGATGAAGAGGAAAGAATCGCATAGCTTAAAGCGAATATCATAGAGAACGGAGGGCATAGTGTGCCTGCTTAATATGCTCACTTTGATAAAACCCAGTGAGCCGAAAATTGATTTCCGCTGCTATTGCAGTATTACGGGAATTGTTTTCCCATTTAAACGGGGCTGAAGGGAGAATTAAATAAATCACTTCATATTAATGATGCGCTGATAATATTGTCTGCGGCACTGAATGGAGTAGTAGGCTGATCATATGAGACACACTTCACTTAACAGTGAGGGAGGCTGATGATCGGATGGCTTAAACCGCCAGCTTTCTTGCCGTGAGGGATTCGGGAGCTCCAATGCTGGAGAGGCTGGAGACAGAATGAAGCGCTGGTTCGGGGTGGACGCCAGCTGAGTGGACTGGTTGGCTGAGAGTGGTGGCTGCTGCATGTGGAGGCCTGCGGTGATGATGACGATGACGAGGCGGGGGTGAAGCGCGTGACAATCCGGGTGTATGTATGCAACGTGTCCCGGAGAAACAAATCATGTTACGTGCAGTTTGGGCCCACATCTTGAATCCGTACATGACACTGAGCTCGAGACTGAAGAAGGAAACGGAGGCAGAAGAGTGCGTTGATAATATGACTCTTAAACAGGTGAAATCGCCTGAACTGGAGGACGTGATGAATGAGAGATGATTCTGCTGCTGCTGAGGAATCACACGAGGCTGTACAATCAGCAATAGACTGCTGGGAAAAAAGGTAAGGTGAGCAATTGTCGACGGCGGCGATTCTGCCTAGAATGACAGCTGAAAGCGGCGGAGGAAAGAACAGATTTAAAATCTCGTAGTGACAACCTGATTGGCTGATGGAGGATGTGGCTGATTACGATAGGACAGCAAGAAGAGCGGCACGCCTGGTGGCAGCTGATTGGAGGAAGCAGTGGGAGAGGGAGAGGGAGAATTGTGAATGAATGAGCACGGAAAGGTCTTCCTGACTGAACTTACGCTGAGCTTCATATAATGAAGAAGTGATGACATTTTATATCCAAAAGGTCAAAGGTCACCGTCACTGTGACATCATAATATTCGGCATAGAACACTTTTCTGGCCATTATTCAACATTATATCTCAGGTGCAGAAGGGGAGACCTTTGGTCAGATACTGAATTGGTGACACTTACCTTGAAACTGTGCTGATTATTATGGATCTTTTGTGCTGTCGGGGGGGAAGATTGTGTGAAGCATCCATGTATTCACAGATATGGATGAAAACTGTAAGAGAAACTTGACTGGTTTGTGGAGACATACAACAGTGAGGTGGTAATCCTATTTTTTTTTTAATTTTTAAATAATGACAATAATGACACGTCTTTGTGCATTTTCCATATTTACAAAATCAGTACCTATTTTTATCTTACTAAACAAAGCATTGCACAGTTTCCAATTAAAAAGGACTCTAGAAAACAACATGCAACTCTTTCTATGTCATTCAGGCTGCACATTGGACAGAACCAGATCACAGCTGAGCACATAGAGATCTTTGCTAATTAGACAAACCACATACAACATAATTCTCTGTACAATATTCAGTTAATCATTGTATAAGTATGCAATTTTGGTTTAGTCCATATATCGTCAGCCCTCTGTCCCTGGTAGTCACAGATTCTCTAAACAAAACAATATTAGCTGTTCATCGTAAAAATAAAGGCCTCACTCAACCCGATGTTAGTAGACATTAGCCCCTTTTCCACCAACATTTCCAGGGACTTTTACTACCAGGAATTTATTTACCAGGGTAAAAGAATTCCTGGTAATCTGTGTGGTTTGCATTTCCACCACACCTCAAAGTTCTGGAAAATGTATTCAAAATTAGCGTGATGATGTAGATGATTCGGCGTGTGCCCTATCTTCATCTCCCCGAGCTTATTGGCTGGTAACATGGTAACATTAGCGCCGGTAGAGAGAAGAGGGGCTGTTTGTCTCAGCCAGCAGCTAAGTTTAAAAGTATTTTAAGATAAGTGTCAAGCTAAGTTAGTCTACATACAGACAGCTGTCATTTGAGCTTATTAGTAACAATTCGCTATCAGCCGAACTAGCGTGCTGTCCTTGACATAACGTTAGTGTCGGTGGATGAGAGACTGTGGACGGAGCATACTGAATGTCGCTGTCTACGTGTTTACATGTTCATGCTTGCCGAACACATGTATTGATAAAGTATTGGCTTCTTGCTCACTAAGGTTTAATGTCACTTACAGTAATGAGTGTAGCTGCCGTCAACTCGAGTCATTTTCAAGTTATCTTCACTGTGTTTCCACCGTGGCCGCTTAGCTGTTTACCGGTTACCGTGTCGTGTAGGTGTGTGTGTGGATGTGTGTGGATGTGGAGGAGTTCAGCGCCGGCACAAAAGAACCAGTACCATTGGCGCTTATTAATACTACGTTCTGTGATGATTTAGTACCAGGTTTCGGTACCCATCCTTAATCAAAACACAAACAAAGTGAAGCCTGTAGAAATGAAATAAAGTTTGCAGCGGCTGCCCGTGCCAAGTACGGAACGCTTCAAGTTTGTGTTCCACCAATCAGCGTTCTTCAGCACACAGCCCCGCCCCTCAAGAAGTCCGAGTAATCTGAAAAGTCCTACCCGTCTACTAGGGACTTTTTTCAGGGAAAGTTTGGGGTTGAGGGAAAGTTTTTTCCGCGGGTAATTTTGGTGGAAATGCACCAAGGCTTTTCAAAATCCCGGGTAAATGATAAAAGTTCCTGCGGTGGAAAAGGGGCTAACAATCTTTAGACCATATCTTTAGACCAAGAACTGCTCATTTGTTTATCCCAGAGAAATATTTGCCACATCAGCCTACTTTCATCCATATCAAGTAACTGACTCCACAATTGAGCTCCACATAGCTACCAGCAAGCCTCCCATGATTCCCATTCCATGTCACCCGCTATGGCCAATTTTAGTGTATATCTATGGACACCCAGAAAATATCTTATCTTAGTACACTTACAGCTACAAATTGCATCTTACCTTTGCTGTTTTTGCAGTCAAAGCTTCTGTCTGGTCACATAAAACCACTAGAAACGTGTACTCCAAAGCCTCTAGCCATTTTCACTTTACTCCAGTCGGTGAGCACCGCCTCCAGTGCACCTACAGAAACAGCAAGCTCCGCTTCCATGGCGACCGCTCCACCCAAAATGCCGTCTCGTCAATGTGAAAAACATGGACAACAGCACAACTTACAAGCGTTGTGCATCCACCAGCACACCTTCCACTCCTCACGACAGGACAAAAAGGGCATTAGTGGCCACGTTTTTACCGCCGTTTGGTTTGAGTTGCAGGTAGGAGTGTAACACAGGGGGCACCGCCGGAAGTGAAGGGGGTGAGCGATCCCCGAGGCCCCTGCACTTCCGTTAGTCAAAAAACTCCGGGAAGTGCCTCCAGAGGAAAAGGAAGAAAACATTTGTTTGTTTTTTTTTTTTTGATGGACTGATGGATTTCCGGATTGCAAAGATGGTGACCAGTGGGGGTTAAGAGTGTCCATCATTCCACACCTAACTTTTGGACTGTTTTGAGTGCACCAATAGTACACTGCATTTTCCCATACTATGCGGTGTGAGCACACTTAGTTGCACTCAAAATATGAAGTGTTTAGTACAGAAGTATGCGATTTGAGACACACTGTATGTCTCCATCTAATGACTGAGTCCTTTACTATGGTCCTCACCCCCAAAAAGTCTTCTACATTTTTTATTTTTAACTAATTTCATCCATTTGTTAGGGTTTTCTTTGAATGGAAACATATATATGTCTGTTTGATAAATAAAACCAAAAGCAGATAGATGGAAATCAATACCTGTACTGATGTGTAAGTAAGATTAAATGGGATTTACAGTTACCTGCGAGGCACAGATGGAGTACAGATGTACCAAAAAAGTCCAAGTTGAATGTTCCAATGGCACATTAATTTACTAGAACCCCTCTAAAATGCCTGCTTAGCTTTATTAGCATGTGTCTATGCCTGGGTAATGTTCAGATGTTGTGAGCTGTACTGTTTTATTCCAAAGGGATTTTGTTATGTGAAGATAAAAGCTTTCATTTACTCTGACTTCTGTCTTTATTCCCTCTGACCCAGTAATATCTATACCAATGTTTACCCCTCTGTCAAATCTCACAAGTGCTACTGTAATTATGAAACCAGAATAATTTATATAGACCTTTTAGTTGCAGAAATAAACTCTATTTTTTTGGCCATGAGTCAGAGGCCTAGTTTTTTAACAGTCCATATATGATGCTGCTCATGCCATTTTCAGGTTGTAGGTACAGGCTTTAAACATAAGTTAGGTTGCCACTAAAACTAGTTATTCTGCCTTCTCTGCCAACAAAAGGTGACTACATATCTTTGAGTTGGAAGGTAAACTTAATAAGATTTCATAAGAGATTAAAAAAAAAATTGATTTGATGCATGGATTTAATACTGGAAAGCAATAATGTGCTGTTACATTCCTAATCAGAATGGTGTTTGTGCCAGGTCTTTCCCAAGAAGTTGGTGTCTTTCTCCACCTGGATTGACCACACCCGCTGGGCTCGTAACACCTGGGCCATGGCAGCCATCATCATCCTCACCATGGCTGACATCATGGACATGGTGAGCTGCTTTTTGCTGTTTCTTACATTATTCTGCAAGTGAATTTTTGACGCCAAGTGCACCCAGTTTTCATTGAGCTGTATTTAGTATAAAGACTACGGAGTTGTGCTGTGTGGGAAGAGACAGAGCAGCAACTACATCTCAACTTTTTAAACCTTTGTTTATTCAGGGAGAGCGGGTGGAACAGGTGGAGTGTTTTAAGTATCTGGGGACACAGATGGACACCTGTCTGTCCTTCCAAACACACTCCAACACAATTTACAACAAAGCACTCCAGCGCCTCCATCTTCTCAGGAAGCTGAGAAATTTTAATGTTAGTAAAAAGATTTTAATAATGGTTTACTGGTCACTCATTGAATCCATTCTCACATTCAATATCACATCTTGGTACAACTTTCTCACTGACAAACAGAAAACAAAACTCTCTCGCATCACAGATCAAGCCAGCAAAATAATTGTCTCACCACAAACTCCACTGTCCCATCTTTATGAGTGCTCTGTTATCAGGAAGGCCACCCTGATTACAGAGGAACCCTCTCATCCCCTCCATCGTTCATTCAGTCTCCTCCCATCAGGCAGGAGATACAAAGTCCCGCTGGCCAGAAAAACAATCTATAAAAAAAAATCATTCATTTCAAATGCAATAACAGCCCTCAACAGCAGAGGAATTTTAGTGCCCCGGTAATGGTTTGCGAATGCTGCTGGTCCTTTTCTTTTATGTATCGATGTGTGTTGTTTACTTTCCATCCTGTGTATTTTTAGACTCTTAGGTCCTTTTATAATGTCTGTAATGTCTTGCATGTGTAAATGTTATGTTGAGCCCTGTCAAAGAGGAATTTCTGGTATTGGTTCATACAATAAAGTATCTATTCTATTCATTCTATTCTAAAGCTACTGGTTTATCACAGAAAAAACAGAGCCAGGACATTGGACCAAATATCAAAGTTCTGGATGTTGCTGCTGAAGGACAACTGAGCACAGAGTGCACTTTTACAAATAATAGTAATAGCAGCATTGAGCTAATGAAGTTTTCTCTCTCCATTGTCTAGCTGAGTTGTCTGCCTCCAATCTCGGACTCAGGCAGCACCACAGTGGCTCCCTCCTCCCCTTCCTCTTTCTCCTCCTCTTCATCCTCCTGGTCTGGCCCTGATGGTTGCCTGGAGAACCCCAAATATTACAGCTACATCGCTGTGCTGGCGTTGATGGCCACCACAATGCTGGTTCAAGTCAGTCACATGGTCAAGCTCACACTGATGCTGCTCATCACAGTGGCCACTGGCATTGTTAACATCTACAGCTGGAGGGACATCTTTGACCGCTATGACATGGCCCGCTTCCAGGACTACAGGTGAGGTGAAAAAGAAGGCAGTATGCTGTGTGTAAAGCAGACGTCATTATACCTCCTATAGTGCTTTCACATCCTAACTCTAACTGTAGATAAAAACAGTGACGAAACAAACCTGGGTGTGTACTCAAGCTTTTGGGCCAAGTCTTAGTTTTTTATCTCATCTTATGTGTTGATAACTACAATAATTTTAGTGTTGGGGTTTTTTAACACTAGTATTGTGTGAAGGAACGCTATCGCAGGTCCTTCCTGCCTGCTGCTGTCAGGCTATGTAACCAGCACTGCTCATAGTAAACTGCACCATGGACACTTTAGGGACACTATGGACACTTTATGGACACCACTATAAGTATTGTTGTCCCCCATGTTGTTGTTTATTTGCACATTCAATATTCACTTTGCACTAAATATGTTCACTTTAATCCATTGCTCACTTTTTGTCCACTGCTTATTATTATTATTATTATTGTTATTTATTGCTGTGTCTTGTATTTTTTGTACTTTTTTCTGCATGCCTAGGTTTTTTAAGTTTTTAAATATTGAAATCTTTAATTTGGCTCTTTACCCTTTACTGCTGTAACACTGGAATTTCTCAATTGTGGGATCAATAAAGGTGTATCTTATCTTATCTTATTTTATCTTATCTTATCTTATTACAGCAGAAATTGTCAATATGTCAATATTCTTCTTTGCAGGTCATACTTGGTGCCCTCTAAGTTCACAATGACAATTATGATCTTCATTATGATGATCAGCTTCTATTATTTCTCCCGACATGTAAGTAAATGTCTACTTTGCTCCTTGTATTTTAACAGCAAACAGAAATATACCACATTTGTGTTACTACCCAAAACCAAAAGATATTAAAGCTGCATTTGGGGTAGTGGTGGGATGACGGTCGAGATGTGTATTTCTGTGAAAGTCAGACACTGCATACAGGAATTTGATGGTATTTCCTGCTTGGAGTGTGTGGAGTTGGACGTATAATTAGCGCCACTATGTGGCGCTAATTATACGTCATGTTGCTGTATATTATGTGTTGACTACACTTTGTAAATTTCATATAAATTGGGTAATCTTTGTCACATAAGCCGACTTTCTGCTCTTAGTAGGGGGCGCTATGACGATGACTCAGTATGAGATTTCAGAAGATATATTGGCAGAGGTTAAATTTGATATTCATGACTATGTTTCATATGTGTATAATCATCTTAAAACTAAGATGTGTTGTGTTGTCCTTACCTTAAAATGAGCCATTTCTATCTGCATATGGAGCAGGTCCTCCTCATAGAGTCCGCCATCTTGTTCTACAGTAGCCCAGAATGAACAACACCAAACACTGGCTCTAGATGGGGACATTCATGTTTCCATGTTAGCCATCATAGCTGTCCTACATGCTTGGATACACCAGAGAGGTTTTAGTGAGTTGCAATCTGCAACCTCACCACCAGATGCCAAACAAATCTTACACATCAAGGGGCCGTATACACAAAGCTTTCAAGAACAAAGAGTTTCTCCAAGTGAAAATTTTCTAAAAGTAATTCTTAGAGCTCAGAGTTTCCCCTTATAGACTAGGTCTTGATAAAGGTAAATGTTATTCACAGAGCATCTTAGACCTTAAGAGAGCTCCTAAGATGTAAAAATGTCAGCAGTAGGGAGAAGGACTTTTAAGAGGCTTAAGAGTTTCTAGCAGAGGAGAAATGGTAGAAAGACATAGAGGTGGGAGAAATCCTCTCCAAACACTGAATGACACTAAGTTGATGAAAGGCTACGGATTAGATCAGGCAGCGATAATGTTCTTGACTGATCTTAGTAGAGATGCACTCACATCTTCCACCCAACACAATAATGCCAGAAATTAAGTGATCAAAACGCTAAAATATTTGGCAACTAGAAATGTGCATCAGCAACTAGAATTATGCATCAGACTTGGGTCTGTCTCAGCCTTAAATCAGCAGAGTGATCACACCAACAATGACAACACTTCCACAGTCTCATATTGTGATGCAGTCATTTCATTTCCACTGTCAGCCACACCTCGTCACTAAGGTCAAAGTTTCTGTCCCTTGCTTGCTCAGAGTTGAGAGAATTTTCCTAAATCACTCATAAACTAGGACTCCTTGCTAGAAATGCTTAGGCTATGCGAGGAGCTCTCTGAGAGTGTTTGTGGCTATGGCCGTTTTTGGAATTTCTGCCTCAAAGCAACAAGAAGTTCCTTCCACTGTCTCATCTGCTGTAATGTTATTTCACCTCATCAAGTCTTGAGCAGCGACTCAAATGTGGAGGCTTTTGTGAGTGTGAGTTCTTGTTTATTTTTAACCTTATCCACACAAGTGACATGTCTTCCTCCTTGGTAAAGTCTTGGGATGCTCAGAGTGAAGAGATTTCAGCACAGTTTTTGACTTTGAGTGTCTTTTTCAAGTAGAAGTACCCTGTCTTATAACCAGTTGTTCCTAGGGTTGCAGCGATTTACCAACTTTAAGGTATACCATGATGTAAAAGTTAAGGGTTATCATACTGTGTACATTTTCTTATGTACGATATTGAAAAAAATGCAACTGAATGTTGAATCCCCCCTTTATTTTAGTTATTTTCCAAGGGAAGACTTTTTACACAGACTTCCATTAACAACATTGTTTCAAGTTTCATTTATAGTAATAAAATGTTTGTTCAGCCAAAAATAACCCTTCCATAATCAATCCATTAGGGGTCGTTCTGACTGATAATTCTGTAATATTGTAATACTGTGAAACAGCAATATTTTCTGAGACATTAATGTACCAAGGAAATCTCATAATGTTGCAACACTAGATGTGCCCAACCATGACTCATCACTTTCAGCGAGAAACACAGGGTAATGTTATTTTTGCTTTAGTATTTAAACTCTAAATTCAGTGGCAAAAGACAGACTGTCTGTTCATGACTCATGATTTTTGTCTGTATTTGAAGAAAATTCTAAATTTGAGTAAATTGGTGAATGTCACAAATTCTCTTCAATCAGTCTTACGTGCCACTTAGGAACAAATCTATTCATATGTCCTGGGACGCCCCCTGTCCTTAACTTAGATGATGCAGTTTGATTGATCTTATTGATTTTGATTATACTCTATTAATTTTCTTTTGAGACATATTTTCCTGACATTGTGGCAGGAAATTAATGAGAAATTAACTGTCTGAATTAATAAGGTAAAGTCCTTCACTTCGGAGATGTGGTCACATGAAACAGTGCAAATAAAGAATAATGAACAGATCAGCACCATACCTTTCTTATTTGATTATGATCAATCAGTTCATGGGAGTGTATTTGTATTTGCAAGATACTTGATTTGTTTGTATCTGTAACTCTTTTGGCATATGCAAATAAAGATTAGTTCACAAAAATAAAGGCTCTTTTGAAAGCTGAAAATACAAAAAACATCTTAGAGCAAATCACTGAACACTTTCTGGCATTGAATCATTCATGTAAGTGTACCAACAACAACATGATTTTAAACATACCTGCCTGTGAACCCATATACTGGTCAAGTGCTAACATCAGTCCCTGCATCTGCCTGAAGGTGGAGAAGCTCGCCCGCACCCTGTTCCTGTGGAAGATTGAGGTCCATGAGCAGAAGGAGAAAGTGTATGAGATGAGGCGCTGGAATGAAGCACTGGTGACCAACATGCTGCCCGAACACGTTGCTCGACACTTCCTGGGCTCCAAGAAAAGGGATGAGGTAAGATCCTCATCAGGTTGATTGTTACTTCACTAAGGGTGTGTGTGTGAAAGAACAATATGCCCCATCACTAATTTCTAAAAATCATGTTATTTCATCTTGCTTTGTCAGTTTGAACACTTTGCTGTTACACTGCTAAAATTGTCAGGAATATTTGAAATATCTCTTCTCCGTCCTGTTTATTATAAGGAAACCCAGCATGTTCAACTGTAGTATTCTTGTCATAGTTGTATCTTACAAAATCAAAATGTAGTTGTTTTTTTTAAGGTCAGGAGTATTTCATCAACATGCAAGTTTGGTTAACCCTCTGTCTGTTTGTACACCTTGTTAATCTGACCTTTTCCAGGAGTTGTACAGCCAGTCCTACGATGAGATTGGAGTCATGTTTGCCTCAATTCCCAACTTCTCAGACTTCTACACAGAGGAGAGCATCAATAATGGTGGGATTGAATGCTTACGGTTCCTCAATGAGATCATCTCAGACTTTGACAGTGTAAGCTGCCTTCTTCATTCTGCCTCTGTGTGTTTTATTAGCAGTCCCTTTACTTCCAGCCTCAGTCTGTGCAAATGTTATCTGTCACCTGTATCAATGTCAGCTTCTAGATGAGCCTCAGTTCCGCTGCATCACAAAAATCAAGACCATCGGCAGCACCTACATGGCAGCATCAGGTGTAACCCCAGACATCAGCAACGGCTACACCTTCATGAAGGTTGTATTTGTCGCATGACTTCTCCAGGTGTCAAGTGTGTGCCTGAGTGATTGAATCAACCTGAAAATTCACTTTAAAAGTATCAGAAAATAATTATGATGATTTTAAATTAGAATAGATTGTGATGATATATCCAAATAATGTGGACATCATGATACAGAGTCTTGGTCTTTCTTGAACTTCATAAATGATCACCTCGTTTTTGCCTGACAGAAGGAGGAGCAGTCTGACAGAGAGCGCTGGCAGCACCTGGCAGACCTGGCAGACTTTGCTCTGGCCATGAAGGTCACACTCATGAACATCAACTACCAGTCATTCAACAACTTCATGCTACGCATCGGTATGTGCTAACCCCTTCACGTGTGTGTGTGTGTGTGTGTGTGTGTGTGTGTACAAGACAACAGGCAAGCATGGAAATATATTGAGTTTGCATCAACATCAAACAGAATCGGAAAACAGGGAGCCTTCTTACTAAAATATGATCAAAAATACAACTAAAATTAGAAAAAAGGTCTTTTGTCTAATATAAGCCTGTTTCGTAAAAATGCCTTATTCTATCTACATTTTAAGCAAATATTCAAGAATTAATCAGTGTCCCTGTCTGACTCCCTTGAGGTGGATTTACACTTGTGCATCAGCTCTGTGCAGAGCCTACGCCGTGGCCTGCGCCAGTGGCATATGCAGTTGTGAGCATTTGTATTTGTGCGATGGTGTGTCTGTGTCACTGCAGTAAGGCTGTGCAATTAATCGCCAGGGCCCAGTATTTCAAAGTGATCTGATAGGATTATCCTGGCTGGATTGGATTAAATCCTGATGTGATCTGAAAACTGGGTATTTCAACACAGATCAAGAGGATCCTGATCCTGAGGATCAGGATTCAGATCTGGTAATCCAATCCTCCCTTTAATCCAGATAAAGGTTGCATTTGGGTATTTCAAAAGTTAAGGCAGAGATCTGGATCAATTTGATACCAAATTTCAGGATTATTTGGATTCCACCTCAGAGGTGGATTTGACAAAGCCTCAGCTTCAGGACAAGGCTTAGTTAAGATCAGTTGGTGCAATCGGCTCCAGATTTTTACATGTGTCGTCTCAGCAATCATTAATCTCATACTCTCTCTCATACCAATATTAATCTTACATGTCACATGTCAACACTCTCCTCCAGGTCTGAATAAGGGTGGAGTGTTAGCAGGAGTAATTGGTGCCCGAAAACCCCACTATGATATCTGGGGCAACACTGTGAACGTGGCCAGTCGCATGGAGTCCACAGGGGTTATGGGAAACATCCAGGTACTGAGCACAGCACTGAGCTTCACTGCACATCTCTGAATGACTCCACGCTGTTCATACAACTTTCTACATGCATACTGTTGAGAGCAGCTTTAAAGTTTTGGTGATAATCCAGGTTTATCCCAGGTTTATTGAACCTAGCTAAAGGGTATTGGAAGAAACACTGTCTCTTCATCTGTCTGTGTTTACATAGAATGACTAGATGTTCACCACACTACAGTTTACTACCTTCACACATTCCTGCACTACAACTGTATTAAAATGCATTCAGTTTGGATTTTTTTTTTCTAAAATCTGATAAAAACAAATTCAAGAGGGAATTCAAGAAACTACAGGGATGCAAAAAATAAAATGTTGTATTTAAATCACAAAAATAAGTAAAAATAAACTTTAGCCAAGTTTTTATAAATCATCCTCAAGCAATGGTAGGACAGTATGAAAAGCTATAGTTTTTAGAGAAGAACAGATGTGACTTTGTTGGGCAAAGATAGAGCAGGTCCCTGCTGCTGGGATGCTGGAAGTCAGTCTGTATAATGACATACTAAATGCTATGCAATACATGAAGGAAAAAATAATGCCTGCACTCTTACTTACATCTTTGTCAGGTCAAAGTGTTTGAAATTTGAAACCAAAAATGGTAATACAAATACCATACTACAAAATATTAAAGGTCCAGTGTGTAAAATGGGTTGAAAACAGTGACATCAGTGGTCAAATTCTAGATTGCAGGGCTCACTCGCTCACCCCTCCCGTCGGGTAAATGACGGTGGCTTCGTAGGGACAAAAAGCCTTGCGCACGAGTTTTTCAGGAGTAGGTCTATCTAGCGACGAGGTGAATGTTTATTTAGAAATCTAAACCATGTTACGATATTGTAATAAATCCCTCATGAGCAGGAGACCACAGGAGCGTTCGGGAAAAAGGCCCGTTTATTTGAGCACTCCATAAACTCCGGTAACACTCCAGGGTGTAAAAGACTCTGTACTGTAACTCTTCTAGCGTACAGACACACTTCATAACTTTACACACGTACTCGTTTACCATACCGAGTGGGGACCCCCTCCCCTCTCTGCTCCGCCAATCTCCAGCCCGCACACTGACTGACAGCGTAGCCAGTAAACAGAGCTCAGCTGTTTATTTAGCCTAGCAATATCTCCGGACTAGAGTAGCTGCAATGGACGACTTTGAACGCGATTTTGAACAGTTTCTTGTAGTGGGCACAGACCCAGAGCCATACCTGTTTGAACTGGAGCATACAGATGAGGAACTCCATGTGTTTGATGCTGAGCGGGCAAGAAGAGAGGCTGAATGCACAGAATGGGATTCGGTGCTACTGCTACCATCGTTGGGGAGATATATCATCAGGAGGAAAAGCGCCGCAGAGAGTACATCACAAGGAGTGAAGTTGCGTCATCTTTTCCTCGCAGATGACAGTTCGGGTTCATTCTCTCTGTTGCGTGGTAAGTGTGGTCCATTCGCAAACTTTATAACTAAAAAAACTTTTCACTACTCTATCGACGAACTACTAACGCTCTCTGCTGTTTCCTCCTCCTTCTTCCTTCCTTCCGCTGTCTTCGTTGTTCATTTATACACGTGAAACGCGTTCTCTGGCTGGATGGATTGTCCGCTTGGTCTGTACATACATGGCGGCGCAAGATGGCGACAAACCAAGATCTGGGTGTCCAAGGGTTTCTTCAGCAAGAAATGACCGCATCCTGATCCGCGTGTGCAGGCAAAACCGCCGAATGACATCACAGGAGCTTCAGCAGCAGTGGTCAAACCAAACTGGTGTCCAGTGTTCCACCCGCACTGTACGTGGCCGAAATTTAGATCATGGCTTAAGGTCCTACAAGGCTATCAAGAAGCCCCTGATCAATGAGAGAGAGGTTAGCCCGGCGTCGCTGGGCCCAGGCACACAAGAACTGGACAGCCAGGAACTGGAAGAAGATTTTGTGGTCAGATGAGTCCAGTTTCCAGCTTTATCTTCCTCCTACTAATGTGAGGGTATGCAGAAGGCCAGGCGAAGCATTATCTCCAGCATGTACAGTACCTACTGTCAAGCATGGTGGAGGCAGTATCATGGTTTGGGGATGCATGAGTGCTGCTGGTGTTGGTCATCTCACTGTCTGTGATGGCACATTGAACTCTACCAAGTATTGTACCATTCTCGAAACCCACATGCTCCCTTCTGCGCGTGCACTGTTCCGTCGAGGTAAAAACTGGATGTTTCAACAAGATAATGCCCCTTGCCACACATCCAAGGCCAGTAGAACTTGGCTGCAGGAGCACAGTATCCAGGTCTTATAGGGGCCAGCTCAATCCCCGGACATGAGCCCCATTGAAAATCTGTGGTGGATTATCAAAAGGTCTGTTTCAAAGCATAAACCAAAGAATTTAGAAGAATTTAAAGCAGTAATTCAAGAAGAATGGGACAAGATTACCCCTCAACAGTGTGAAAGGCTCGTGGGGAACATGCCAGCCAGAATTAGAGCTCTACTACGTGCCAATGGCAGGACTACTAAATATTGATTTGATGATGTGATGGTTTATTTATTTTTTGTTCAGTTTTGAACACATTCTCTATTATTTGTTGACTTTGATACCGACAATGTTGAGAACTGACATATTGAAACTGTCAAGAATTTAGTTTTGTTAGTTTTTCTTGTAAACAATAAACAAAAAAATATAATTTGTATTTGTTTGTATCTGTCTAATGCAGCCACACCTTTTGAAACACAAAAAAGATTTTTCCACAAATATTTCATGATAATATTTGAGATTGTGTAAAATTTTAAGGGTGTCCGAAAACTTTTTTCCACCACTGTATAAAAGCATAGTTATAAGGCTACAAAAACCAAACGAATTTTATTTTATAGCGATTATACACTTGTATAAACATATTAATGGGTAGAATATTCAGATTCAGATTCAGATTGACAATAAACCATGCCAAATATTACACACTGGCCCTTTAAACATATATCTTAATTTTTAAAACATTATATAAAATTCATCATCCCATATATCTGCCTGCATCACCTGCAGTCAAAAATATATTGTATTAAATTGGAAGCAAAACAGAAAAAGTTTTAAATACAAATACAATACAATTAGAAAAGGGGAAAAAACACACCTGTTATATTAATAAACATGTTTTCATTTTTACAAATACAAATTGTTTTAGGGTCTAGAAAAATATATACAGAGCCATCATGATAGAACCACAGAGAAAATGTTTGATCTTATATTCTTGATTCAGACCTCTCAGTGTCGAAATCTAGAGAATAGAAATATAATAACTTTCTCTTTGGAGTCTGAGGTTATTTCAATAGTCTCCTTTTCTCTGTGATCTAATGTGGTTGTGAGCTAATTTTTATTTAATAGTTATTGGCAACATTTTACACCACCTTTAAACTGACAGACAGTCGACAGTCGACACCAACATACTGTATGTTGAAGCAGCCACAGCAACTACACAGTCAACAACACAGAGCTAAGAGAGATGTAGACCCTAACCAGGTTCTTATAGTTTATAATAATACAGGACAGTGAGGATACAGCCATTTCATACAGGAGATCAGCATGCATCTACTGACATGGATTAACCCAGCGGGGGTTGATATGAAACGGTTGTCCCTCTGTTTGTCCCTGTTAACACAGACCAGAGATGCTTGAGAAGCATATATTTTTAACATCCACTGCAGTTGAACATTTTGATTTGATTTGATTTCTTTAAGTTTCATGCTTCAAAGGCAAGGCAAAGCAAAGCAATTTTATTTATATAGCACCATTCATACACAACACAATTCAAAGTGCTTTACAAGAAAAATACATTAAAATAAAACATTAAAGGAGCAATAGATCATCAAAAACAAAAGCTAAAAGCAAGACAATAAATAGTTAAAAACAGTGCAGAAAATGCATTTAAAAAGCAAACATAAAGCAAAAGCAACAGCAGACAAATATAAAAACAATAGCTACAGATTATCCTAACAATAAGTTACATATCTAGTTAACTGGTAAGCTGCAGTAAATAGTAATGTTTTAAGCCCTGATTTAAATGCGTTGACAGTTTCAGCCGACCTCAGATATTCTGGAAGTTTGTTCCACAGGCAGGGAGCATAGAAACTAAAGGCTGCTTCACCTTGTTTGGTTTTGATCCTGGGAACACTGAGTAAACCTGTTCCAGATGTTCTGAGGGGTCTGGATGCTTCATAACGTACAAGTATATCAGAGATGTATTTAGGCCCAAGACCATTTAGTGCTTTATAGACAAGTAACAAGATTTTAAAGTCTATCCTTTGACACACAGGAAGCCAGTGCAGTGACTTAAGCACTGGTGTAATGTGCTCCACTCTCTTGGTGTTGGTGAGGACTCTGGCAGCAGCGTTCTGGACGAGCTGCAGTTGTCTGATTGATTTTTTACTCAGGCCTGTGAAGACACCGTTACAATAGTCCAGCCTGCTGAAAATGAAAGCATGAACAAGTTTTTCTGTATCTTGTTTAGACAGAAATTCTTTTATTCTTGCTATGTTTTTAAGGTGGTAGTAGGCTGATTTAGTAATTGTCTTAATGTGACTATTGAAATTTAGGTCTGAGTCCAGAACTACACCAAGATTTCTGGCTTGATTCGTATGTTTTAGTGTCATGGCATCAAGGTGAGCACTGACTATTGATCTTTGTTCTTTGGGGCCAAAAACAACTATCTCAGTTTTGTCTGTGTTTAGTTGTAGAAAATTCTGGCACATCCATGTATTGATTTCGTCAATGCACTTATTTAGCAGATGTAGGGGACTGTAGTCATCTGGTGACACTGTTATGTAAAGTTGCGTGTCATCTGCATAAGTATAGTAGGAGATGCTATGATATTCCATAATCTGAGCAAGAGGGAGCATATAGATGTTGAACAGGAGAGGCCCAGGAATAGACCCTTGAGGAACTCCACATGTAATTTTTGTTTGCACAGATTCTTAATTGCCAAGTGACACAAAGAAATCCCTGTCTTGTAAATAAGATTTAAACCAATTTAGCACAGTGCCAGAAAGTCCCACAAACTTTTCTAGTCTGTCAAGCAGTATCTTATGGTCAACTGTGTCGAATGCAGCACTAAGGTCCAGTAATACCAGAACCGAAATCTTTGATGCATCACTGCTCAGATGAATGTCATTTAAAACTTTTACAAGTGCAGTCTCAGTGCTATGATGTGCTCGAAATCCAGACTGAAAGGCATCAAAGGAATTGTTTTGCTTCAAGAAGGTGTTGAGTTGCTGAAAAACAACCTTTTCAATGATCTTTCCTAAAAATGGTAGGTTTGATATGGGCCTGTAGTTATTTATTACTGAGGCATCCAGATTAGGCTTTTTTAAGAGAGGTTTAATGACTGCAGTCTTCAGGGCCGTTGGAAAAAGGCCTGACTGAAGAGAACAGTTGACTATCTGTAGTATATCTGATGCTATGCAGTTAAAACATCTTTAAAAAAAACTTGTAGGCAGAGTGTCAAGGCAGCAGGTAGTGGACCTAAGGTTAATACCGTTAATACCGCTGCCATTAATTAAAGATGATACTGTAGTACAGAGAATAAAACAAACCACCATCTTCCGTAAGTATGCATCAGAACAGATCGTCCTATGGCTTTTAATTGTATTATTGAAGAAAGATCAGTCCCACCCACATCAGTCCTGGCAATGAACCCACAGAGAACTATT
Organism: Epinephelus fuscoguttatus; assembly: GCF_011397635.1. Classification (NCBI taxonomy): domain Eukaryota; kingdom Metazoa; phylum Chordata; class Actinopteri; order Perciformes; family Serranidae; genus Epinephelus; species Epinephelus fuscoguttatus. The sequence goes on along the minus strand of NC_064759.1, from coordinate 46,057,275 downwards.
GCCAACTTTTAGCTCTCATCAAGCTTGTTTCCAGCAGCAGCAACAACAACTGTTTTTAGACAACAAGCTGTAAAAAGTCACTGTTCATGACCTGCTCAGCAGCAACCAGCAGACAGACACAGTTAGAGACTAACAGATGGGGGGCGCTAGTGAGCAGAGTATGGCGTAAGATGTCTTTTTTAGAGCTTCTGTAGGATCAGCAATATATAACAGCCATTTCTATAGGAAGACCTGCTTGAACGTGGGATAACGCGAGGAAAGTTGATTTAAATGGCGGAAAAGCTAAAAAAATGTAAGTACAGAGGTAACACCCTGAGGCTTGGAAGAGCAACATAGCTAACTACCCAAACTACAGGTAACTTGGACCAACCCTCGCTGACAGGTACAAATAGTGGAGACATGTCTACAGACGAAATCAAGACAGACATCTTATTGTCTCTCAGGGGAGATATTTCCAAGATTATAAGGGAAGAAATTAAAAGTGCACTGGCGGAAGACTTTAACAACCTAAAAACAGAGCTACAAGCGGTGCGGTGCGAAATTGCAAATAACATGACTGCAACCCGATCAGAAACTGATCACATGAACGCCGACATACAAGATATGAAGGACGGCCTATCAACATTGTCGGATGAGATGGCTTCATTACAAGCCACCGTAACCAATCTACAGAATGGAGTGGGAACTTTCAAAGACCGCTGTGAAGACATGGAGGGGAGAATGAGACGGGGCAACATCCGGATAGTTGGAATTGATGAGCAACCGGGCTCCAGCTCACCTGAGGCCTTCTCTAAAATTATTAGAGAAGTATTGCAGATGGACCGCGACATAAAGATTTACCGCTCATACTGCACCTTAACCGCCAGGAAACCGGGAGACGAGCGTAAGTGATCCTTGCCAAGTTACACTACGATGAAGACGCTGCGGAGATCCTGAGGAGAGCCCCGCTGATCTACAGTGGGAGTAGGGTCGCTGTATTCCCTGACTACACCCCCGGTGTTGCCAAAGCCAGAGCCACTTTTACAGATGCACAGAAGGCACTGCGGAGACGAAAAGGAGTTCGGCCTGCTGTCCCCGGCCAGCTGTTCCTGGCCAGGCTGAGGATCTCATACAAAGACGAAGACAAAGAATTTTTTAATCACCAAGAAGCCATGGACTATATTCGGAAGAGCCTGAAGACTGAGTGTATCCTCGCTCGTGATAACAGTAAGAACTGAAAATAAGGATGAGAGACTCTACTCGCGCACAAATAGTCCATTCAATACTATGTGAACTTTATCTGTTCACATATCCACCAGTTGCCTTAAACATAAGTGGAAGGGTATATTTTCCTTTACATGTACTTCAATCAATCAGTCAATCTGTCAATCAATATAAACTTTATTGTCTTGGAATCCCAATGCCACATTCAGGCTACAATCATGGTGCACAGACAACATAGAAAGACAATAAGAAGGACAAGAATAGCAACACCACAATCGGGAACGTCGTTCTGACAGATACTGTACAAAAAGGCACTGAAGAGTAGTATGGCAAAAAAGCACTTCTAAAAGCCCAAGTATAACAATATAAAAACGCTAAAATCAATAAAATGCAATAAATAAAACCGGTGAGGTTGATCAATAATAATAAAATGAATAAAATTAAACCAATATAAAAATACACAAGTCAGAAGTGCAGAGGGCGCTAAGCCCTCAACAAGAGCATTTTAAAAACCCTCTTCTGGTTGTACAGGTTGTTTGTTTAGGAGAGAAATGGATGTTGGAAGGAAGGAGAGTTTGTTGTGGTTGCTTTTGTATCTTCTAGTTCTGTTATGTCTCCCGGAGGGAAGTACTTTATATTCTGAATTTAGAATACGTGAAGGATCTTTTATGCTTTTTGCCCGATTCACAACCATTGTCTTATAAATTCATTCGAGGAATGGGTAGTTTAAATTCCCTATCACCTTCATAGCTGTTTTGACTAGCTTCGTAAGTTTAGATTTATATTGGACTGTGAGTGGCCGAACCAGGACGCCATCCCATATCTGATCAGGCTTCCCAGTACAGCATCGTAAAATATGTTCATGATCATGGTATTCACTCCAAACAATCTTAATCTGCGAAGAAAGTGCAACCTTTGGGCTAATTTAGCACACAAAACTTGAACATATTGATGACGCCACATTTTAATACCTCAGTGTTGGCATTTTGTATTATCTGTGTTCTTATAATTGCCATTTAATGTATGACGCTTGTGCTAAATCTGATTTAGTGTTACATTAGGTCCTGCAGGAGCCTAAATGTTTTTTTCTCTTTCTCTTTTGTTGTGTGTGTGTGTGCTGTTTTTCACTTATCCTTCAACTTACCTTACCCCAAGCACAGTCAAATTTTATCCTAGACTGTACACTCTGCTACTAGCTTTCAGTGGCTAGGGACCAAGTCCCACCCTTTTCTGTACCTGTGTTGGTTAGTTGTAGTGTTACTAGCTGGTTTATGTTCTCAGTTCTGATCCCTCTGTTCCAGGGGGATCCTGCGAGGAGTGTAGCAACAGCAGTTATGTTTTTTTTTTTTTTATCCGGTTTCCTATTGTTTATGTTGAATCTGAAATATTTTGGTACAGCTGTAAAAGTACTTTTACTTATTCCACTCCTTTCAGTTCTATTATTTTTTCCCACTTCCACTGCGTAACAACTCATCTGATTTTTGAATATGCTGTTCATTTCTACTTCCCAGCCCTCCCATCTGGCTTCCAATATCAGGGGATATGGGGAAGCTATAATGTTAACGGTCTTCATAGTCCTGTCAAGAGAAAGAAAGTTCTGTACTAGCTGAAACGGGCCAACTGGCAGATAGCATTTCTGCAGGAAACCCATTTACCTAAGTTGGAACATGAAAAGTTAAAGAAGTCATGGGCAGGTAAAGTATATTACTCTTCACATTGATCAGGGTGGAAAAAGGGGGTAGACATACTTATACACAGACAGGTTAATGTCACACAAACATCCACATATAAAGATAAAGAGGAGAGATATATTTTAGTAAATGGATTAATTGATGTTACATAAGTGTCCTTAATAAATGTATACGCACCTAATGAAGATTTGGATAACCAGTTGAGTGTGTTTACTGTGCTGTGCTGCGCTGCTGTGCGAGCAGCATGTTTGACTGTGCGTAACAGCAGTTTTTTGATGGTCATTTACACAATGTCCATAACAATAACTATGTCAGGTAACAAACTGTGTTGGGCTTGGGTGGGGTTTGGTGCCCCCCTAATATAATGGTAGAGGAAACACTGAGATTATTAGCATTTAGATTAAGAAAACAGTAATCATCTAAAATAGTACAGATAATAAAATCACAAAATTCATTTGTCACAAAACCAGATAAAACAGCTGAATCCTTTGCAGAGTTTTACAAATCCTTACATAAAAATACAGATACTTGTACCAATGATGCAAGGCTTGCAGAATTTTTAAATAGTACTAATTAACTGTGCTAACAGAATCAGCGGCAAAGGAACTAGGTAAGCCAATTGAAGAGCTGGAGATTAAGCAGGTGATTTCAACACTCAAAAATAATAAATGTCCAGGGCCAGATGGATACATTAATGAATTCTATAAAACACTGTTAACACTGTTATTGAAAGCATACCATTATGCATTAGAAACAAAAACTATGGCACCATCGTGGGAAGAAGCAACTATTGTGGTAATACATAAAGAGGGTAAGGATCTCACTGAGTGCTAGTCCTACAGAAAAATATCACTGCTGAACGGGGATCTATGGATACTGACGGCAATACTGGCTAGACGAGTTATTCAGATAATCACTGAAATTATTGATCAAATTGGTTTTATCACTGGAAGGTACTATGGAGATAATTTGCGTTCCCTGCTAAACATAATATCCCATCAAAAATATAAGAAATCTGAATCATTGATCATATATTTAGATTTCCAAAAGGCATTTGATCATATATCATGGCAATATTTATTCCATTAAACATCCAACATTAAAAGGGTTCAGATTTGGTGCTGAATTTATAAGCTGGGTGCAAACACTGTACTCATCTCCACAGGTTGCTATCAGGGTTAATGGTTATAGACCCCTTTGGTGTTAGTAAACACGATGACGTATTTTTATGGGCGGAGCGTCGGTGGTGTCAAAAAGAACAGGTTAGCTGATGCAGCGGCTGGCTAGCTAGTTTTATATCTATTTTAGCCAAGGAGGAGGTTTAGAATTTTAGCACACAATGGCTCAAGAAAATGAAAGTTTGTTGGAGTATGTGCAGTCACTCACTGTCTGTGACCGCGAGTGTTACTTGAAAAAATTAACATTAACCAATGGGACCAGATTGGCCGACCCCTACTCCCTCACTCAATGGATGGACGATGTGACAGAATTACCTACGGTAGAATGGCCAGACATTTACACGCACTTGATAGAGAAACCAAGCGTGTATATTAAAGAGAAACTGAGGGCGTGTCGATCTTTAGATGCCTATAACTATGTTATTAGTGGTCATGTACAGAACCTGGAATACAAAGATTTAAATGATGAGTTTTGTTTCGTGTGAGCTGAAGTTCTGCCTAGCCAGCGGCAAGGCCAGAAGACAACCATGTACCAGGCTTAGGTTACTGTAAATAGAAGAAACAGCTACGTCTTCACGGCGAACTGCACTTGCATGGCTGGGTAAGTAAACTACATCTCATATGTGAAAGTGTTTGTCACCCATTAAGCTAGCTAACTACACTGCCATTTTGTTATGATATATACCATATGAAACAGCAAAATCTTTAACAACCATTACAGTTAACTGCAAATGTTAGCTATGTTAGCACTCAGTTTCATTTTTCTATGTGACATGGCAGCCTAGGGTCTTGTTGCAGCCATGCAGCAGGGATACTATTAAGGTGGAGCTGTATGTTAGGATGGGGAGAACAGAGGAGCAGCCAGCAGTCACATCACGAGTCTGCCTCTGGAAAGAGACAAGGAGAGAGGTCAAACCAGCAAGGCTTAGGGACATCAACTTCCAGAGGCCTACAACAAGCCAGATGACAGCAGTCCCAGCCAAAGTCAGGAGCTCGAGTAGCAGTGCTAGAGGCGTGTACCAGTATAGTATAGAACAGAATAGAACAAATACTTCGACAGAACAAACAGAACACTTGATCTATTTTCATTTATCTTTTTCCTTACCTTTCACATGATTGCATCATTATCACACAAGTACTCTACTGCTCACTTACCTGTTACGTTCACATGATTGCATAATTATTTCATAAGATGCCAATCATCCAAGAGAATGTGTGTTAAATATTGTTGTCTTATTTCCTTCCTCTAGAACTCACAGATGAAGACATCCAAGAACTCCATGTGATTGCCCCTGAGGCTGCCGTTCTCACCAGCATGGAGAACAGCAACACTGACACAGCATCAGAGTCTGGGGATGCTGTGGATCCTCCAGAGCTGCCAGAGCCACTCACTGCCATGTACGAGCCCGCACTCAGACAGCAGACACCAGTGGACTTCAGAGAGAAATGTGAGGAGGCCTATCTCAACATGAAAAGAAACATCCACCCTGACCAGTGTGAGAGACTTGAAGCCACAACAAAACAGCAGGCAAAGTCCAACGACTGGTACACCCACAGGGCTGGCAGGATTATCAGCGCAACATTTTATAGTGTATGTACAGGTGACTGCTTATCCAAATCAACCCTGGAGAAAATCATGCACTACAATGACAACAACATAGAGGTTCCAGCAGTTGTGTGGGGAAAAGAAGAGGAGGAAACAGCTAGGCAGTGCTACATCAAAGAGGTCAACAAAAAACATCAAAATGTAAAGGTTAGCCTCTGTGGTTTTGTGATACGACATGATGAACCACACCTCAACTCATCTCCAGATGGTAAAGTACAATGTGAGTGTTGTGGGGAAGGGGTTGTGGAAATCAAGTGTCCATATAAGTACAGGGAAGGCCTACAGGATGCCACTGTCAGTGAAGATTTCTGCCTTGGCCAAACATTCCATCTAAAGAAGACACATCCTTATTACCACAATGTTCAACTCCATATGTTTGTCTGCAATTTTAATTTATATACTTTATTAATCCCCCTGAGGGGAAATTCAATTTTTTCACTCCGTTGTCATTAACACACAGGTCCGAAATACACACACATGCACAAACAGGACCTATACATGCACAAAGTGGAGAGATGTCAGAGTGAGGGGGCTGCCTTGGTCAGGTGCCCTGAGCAGTTGGGGGGTTTAGTGCCTTGCTCAAGGGCACCCCGTCAGTACCCAGGAGGTGAACTGGCACCTCTCCAGCCTCCAGTCCACGCTCCAACCCAAGTCCCTATGGACTGAGCTATTGCCACCCCAATGTCCAGTATTGTGATTTTGTTGTGTGGACAACTCAAGAGCTAGTTGTAAATCGCATCCCAAGAGATGAACAGCTCTTGCAGAAGGCTTTACCTAAGGCAAAACTATGTTATGTATCTCGTATTCTGCCAGAACTTCTAACCCATAGCCAAGATCCTGCCCTCTAACCACCAGTATTTTGCAACACATGCGAGAAGCCAAAGTTTGGAAAAATGATAGAGTGTGTTATCTGCAAACACGTCTTCCATTATAATTGTGCACAGGTGAAAAGGAGGCTACAGAATTGGCACTGCAGCCTGTGTAAATGAATACTGTACACCCGATCCATCTGTGTCCATCTTAACAGCTAAACATTGTTATATTAACAAACAAGTATATATGTTAATGTTTCTATTTGTAAAAATGCCTTTTACAGCCACTGGAGGGGGAATGGTGCCAAAAGACAAAATAAATGTGAAACATTCAATGTGTTGGCTAAGGTATTATTTCAAGATTGATGTAACAGCCATTGTTATCATAAACTATGACTCCTGTATTACTTGGAATACATTAACTGACATTGGAATACAGAGACATGTAAAGGAGAGCTATTTGCTATACATAAAAACACCAAACACTGTGATTAGATTTTGGGACTTCTATTTGATTCTTTCAGTGTTCTTCAGTTCTAATTGCAAGCAATCACATCACAAAAAATCATGTCTAAATGAGCAGAAAAGCATGTATAGTTCATTAACACACTGTTTCATACACATCACACTCTTTTTTTTCTGGGCACTACAGGTTTGCAGAGATTGGTAAGAGCACCACACACAATGACCATGTCATCCAAGAGGCTAACTTGGGAAATTGGAATGACAGAATGCAATATTTTGAAACTCTTCCATCTGCTTATAACTCTCTCTACGTGTATTCTAACACAAGAACGTTGTCTTGATGAATCTACTTCACAAGCATGTAACTGACTCTTTCCTTTAGTGAAACTTGGTATATGCAAGGTGGCACCATATGCAGCCAGTTCATCTCTGATCAAAATCCCCTGTCTGCTAAGATTTCATCTTTTGTCTCCAATAGCTGTAAAAATCCTGATTCAAGTGTTATTTGCTTATCTAACACCCTCCCACCCCAGCCTGGGGACACGAATGAGACTGCCCCTGCAGGCATTATTCCTACTTAACTGTGTTATTGTGTTTGTAATTAGACCAGGTCTGAGCTCTAGCGGTCAAGTTAGAGGATCTCTCTATGAAAATCTCTGTACAGTCAATTATACACCGGCATCTCTTGAAATGTCGCCTGAAACTTTTTGGCATATTTTTAAGGACAGCACCCTTAGTTTGCCACTTAATAGATTTCAATATGTTTGCCATTACAGGCAACCAGGATCTTAGAATGCTTGATAATGTACTTTCAGAAACGTTGAACCTATATGCTTTATCTCTGTTACTGAGTCCCAATCTCAGTTTCATAAGGACCACTAATAAAACATCTTCCAGCGTCAGGGTGAGAGTTGTAGTTAGCGTCTGCATGCCATGTTTTATTTTTTGTCATTAACCAGATGAACATTACAAATCTTAGCCCTGTGAGAAATAGAAAGTGTAAAGCATTGTCTTTGACTGAGAATGAGAACCGTGATTGCTGAAGCTCCTCTTTTAATCTGGCGTTCTCCTCTCTGAGTCTGTAAAAGTCACTCCTCAAGTTAACATATTCAGTACTGAGTTGCTCATACTTTTGACTGAGACTGTTGTACTCTTCTTGTGGGTTCAATTAACATGCACATTCTCACTGTTTTTTTTTTTTTTTTTTTTTTTTGTGGTGCTAGGAGTTGATCCCCTTGGACTTCAATCAATCAATCAATCAATTTTATTTACAAAGCCCAATATCACAAATCACAATTTGCCTCACAGGGCTTTACAGCATACGACATCCCTCTGTCCTTAAGACCCTCACAGCGGATAAGGAAAAACTCCCCAAAAAAACCCCTTTAATGGGGAAAAAAAAAACGGTAGAAACCTCAGGAAGAGCAACTGAGGAGGGATCCCTCTTCCAGGACGGACAGACGTGCAATAGATGTCGTACAGAACAGATCAGCATAATAAATTAACAGTAATCCATATGACACAATGAGACAGAGAGAGAGAGAGAGAGAGAGAGAGAGAGAGAGAGAGAGAGAGATGCAGGTAATGACAGTAGCTTACAACAACATTAATGAAAGTAATAATATTATAGTTATAGTTCTGGTTACTGCGGTACAATATGTTGAAAGTATGTATTAATACCTGGCAGTATACATGTGTGACAATAATCATATGTGTATAATAACAGAAGAAGTATGACTAATGACTAACAGCAGCAGCAGGAGGCATCTGGCGGGACCACGGCAGCAGCACAACCACACACGTCACGCTGTCCAGGCACCGCTGCGGTATGAGTTAATCTGAGAGACAGTGGAGCACAAAGGCTCCGGAGAAGAAGCCGAGTTAGTGACATCCAGAATGGCCGGGTTAGCTAGATGCAGTAATAGGATATGAGAGAGAGAGAGAGAGAAGGAGAGAAGGGGCCCGGTGTATTATAGAGGGGTCCTCCGGCAGACTAGGCCTAAGTCAGCCTAACTAAGGGCTGGTACAGGGCAAGCCTGAGCCAGCCCTAACTATAAGCTTTATCAAAGAGGAAAGTCTTAAGTCTAGTCTTAAATGTGGAGACGATGTCTGCCTCCCGGACCGTAACAGGAAGATGATTCCACAGGAGAGGAGCCTGATAGCTAAAGGCTCTGGCTCCTGATCTACTTTTGGAGACTTTAGGGACCACGAGTAACCCTACGTTCTCAGAGCGCAGTGTTCTGGTGGGATAATATGGCACTATGAACTCTTTAAGATATGACGGAGCTTGACCATTTAGAGCTTTATAAGTTAACAGTAGGATTTTAAATTCAATTCTGGATTTTACAGGGAGCCAGTGCAGAGAAGCTAAAACAGGAGAGATATGATCGCGTTTCTTAGTTCCTGTTAGTACACGTGCTGCTGCATTCTGAATTAGCTGGAGAGTTTTTAAGGACTTACTAGAGCTACCTGATAATAGAGAGTTACAGTAATCCAGCCTTGAGGTAACAAAAGCGTGGACCAATTTTTCTGCATCTTTTCGGGTCAGGATAGGCCTAATTTACTCAGATGAAAAAATGCAGTCTAAAGTTTAAGTTTAAATGAGAATTAAAAGACAAATCTTGATCAAATATTACTCCGAGGTTTCTTACGGTAGTGGCAGAGGCCAGAGCAATGCCATCTAGAGAAACTATGTCATCAGATAAAGAGTCTCTGAGTTGTTTGGGGCCAAGAACAATAACTTCAGTTTTGTCTGAATTTAACATCAGGAAATTGGTGCTCATCCAAGTTTTTATGTCTTTAAGGCAATTATGGAGTTTAGTTAATTGACTTGTGCTTTTAAAGAAAAGATAACTCCTGCACTCACTTTTACTCTGCTTTATTTATTCGTCAACATTTCAGTCAAGCATGGACCTTCATCAGGACATGTCCTGTTCAGGACATGTCCTGATGAAGGTCCATGCTTGAAATGTTGAAGTAGCTAGTTGGTTATAAAGTTAACTTTATCATTGGCTAACGTTAGCTGTAACGTTATGTGGTGTATGTTCAAGAAGTAGTAGCTAGCTGGCAATAACCAAGCAATCTGCAGTTATTGCGCTAATAGTTAGCTAACGTTAGTTTTGAGTAGTGTTGTGTCGTTCAAAATCGAATCGTTCAAAAGAACGAATCTGTTGAGTGAACGTACTGAACTGAATCACTTCCGGAACTGATTCATTCATTTCTCAGTTCATTTGAGCTCAGCAGCGAGCGTGCAGGCCGGGAGTGGGACTGCCGATTCGGTCCGTGCTAACGATAAATCACTCGCAAGTTGCGAGGCAGCCAGGGTGCAGGGAGGGACTGCCTACCGTGGACGAATCACTCGGTGAACAACGTAACCCCGATCCCTGAGTGATTCAGATCATTTATTCTCAGCAATACACTTTCATAGGGACCATTTTCTCTACACTTACGGCTAATGTAGCCAGGAGTCAAGCCACATGAACACGATCACACACCTCCCCATTGTTTTAACAGACTTAGTTTCCAGGTAAACCAACTTTTTTTTTTCTTTTTTTTCCCATATATTTTTTACTTTTAAGTTTAAGGGTATTTACAGAAAATCATATTCAGAAAATTTCATAAACCGAAATGCGGCGGGGATGTAGACAAGGCTGGCTTCACCATCGCAGGCTCGGCTCACCCCATCTGTCCTGTGATGATGGGAGACGCACGGCTGGCCTCTGTGATGGCTGATGATATGCTGAAGCTTGGAATCTATGTGATCGGATTCTCCTACCCAGTTGTACCAAAGGGCAAAGCCAGGATCCGCGTTCAGATTTGGCTGGGCCGATGAGACAGAGAGAGCGCTTAGATTCATGGGAGCATTTTGAAAATGGCGCCGAGACTGTGAGACCTCGTACCAGCCGACCCGACATGCTGCAAAACTAAACTGAATTATCACCAACTTCACCAACCCAAACTGGAATCGTTTGTGGAAGAATCCATTGAAGATTTGGAACTTTATATCAACATGATCTACGACAATATGTCTAATCGGCGCGATAGCAAGCGTGGAAGAGCGCAGCTGAGCTCGAGTGAACAAGATGACTTGAGCACCCATGGAAAAACAACTTAAGAAGCTAGATCTGCTAAAAAAGTTGTCAGATGACGTCAAGGATCTAAAACAAGCCATGGACTTTAACAACTCTTTGATCGAAGTCCTCAAGCAAGATAACGCTTCACTCAGAGTCAAAGTAAACAATCTTAAAGAACTGACAACTGAACGCCAAGAAAAGAATGACAAAATGTCAAATGATATTCTTGAAATGCAATGCAGGAGCATGAGAGACAACATAATAATCCATGGGCTGCCTGAGACAAATAAAGAAACTTACCAGTCCACAGAGCAACTGGCGAAATCTTTCATGAAAGAAAACCTCAAGGTGGATGAGCGTGACGTCGAAGCCACCCATTTCTCCAGAGCGCACCAGATCGGGCATGCCAACGCATCCAGGCAGAAAAGTCGTCCCATTGTGGCAAAAGTTCTTGATACAAAGATGGAAATGTCCATCATGAGAAGATGAAAGAAACTGCGTGACACCAAATTCTCCATCATTGACTAGTATCCACTGGAGATCCTGAGGAGACGCAAGCTGCTTCACCCTACCATGACAGAGACGCGGAAAAATGACAAAAAGGTCCGTCTTGTCATTGACAAACTTACATCGATGGGAAGTAACCCCTAAATTACTTACTGGCTTGGTGGAGGAGATGTAAATACGAGCCGGTAAAATTTCAACTTGTTGCTGTCTGCTCACGTAAACAGTCGCATACATCAAACGTCATAAGAGCGACGGGTTATCATGGATACTTGTCAACAAATCTGGGCTATGCTGTGATAAGAAACTGCAGATTTGTTACGGTGATGTAGTCCACGGTTTTTCTTTTCTTCAATTGTTCTTCTTTTTCTTCTCCTTTTTTTTCTTTTTGCTTTTCCTTCTCATTCTAAGTAACTTCAAATTATGCAGCTAGGGTATGGCTGATACATATCTTTTTTTTTCGTGCTTGCTTTCTTTAATTTTTTTCTTCTCTTTTTTTTGTTCTGTTTGTTTGTTTGTTCATCTTCTTGTTTGTTTTTTGTTTTCTCTCTCGTCGGATAACGTTGAATTCCCTTATCCCGTTTTGTGTCTTATGTATTGATTGCTTTGTTTTGTGTTTTGTGTTTTGTGTTTTTTGTTTTTACCTGCAGGAGGGCATTGGGAACATGGGGGAGGGGTTGGGACGGGTCAAGGAGAAATGTTGAATGTTATGAATGGGGACGAATCAACACACGCATAGGCACACACAGACACACATATAAATCAAATCACTTTTCATTACTTTTTGTCAAAACACACCAAGAAAGGGAGGAGGGAAAAAAGAAAACAAAACAAAGCGCACATATTTCTGTTTATTAAATCATGTCCACAATTAAATTTGTAAGCTGGAACATATGTGGAATTGGGAGTCAGGCAAAACAACTAAAAGTCATTAATCATTTGCTCAAAATATAAGCTGACATTTGTCTATTGCAAGAAACTCATTTAACTGATACTAGAAACAGTGTACACATTTTCCTCATATCTTTACTTCAAATTACAATTCAAGACAAAGAGGGGTTGCAGTTATGATTAATAACAAAGTTAAATTCAATCACAATAACACAATTTCAGATCCAGAAGGACGATATATTATTATTAACATATCCATTGATAGCAACTCTCTCACAATAGTTAATCTTTATGGCCCTAATAATGATGACCCCTCTTTCTTTCACAGTCTTTTCTCTATCCTTAAAAACCTACCCAGCTCAGACTTAATCATAGGTGGAGATTTCAATACAATACTTTATCCAACAATAGATAAATCAAACACAACAGGAAATATCAGAACACTTAAATCTACTATAGTTTTAAAACAGTATATGGAGGATTGTGGTCTTGGTGATAGCTGGAGGCAAAATCATCCTATTGACAGAGAATACACCCATTTTTTAAAAGTACACCATACAAACTCTAGAATTGACTTTTTTCTCACCAGCAACTCATTACATTCTGATATATTTGAAACACAAATCTATCCAAACACAATCAGTGATCACGCACTAGTCTCGGTTAAACTGCACACAAAGACAACTTTCAGTACTTCTTCCAGGTTGAGGTTCAACACATCACTGCTGGAGGATGAAGAATTTGACAGTTATTTTAAGAGAGAGTGGACATTCTTTATGGAAATGAATGAATCTACGAATATCTTGCCAACTCTACTCTGGCAAACCGGGAAAGCTGTTCTAAGAGGTAAAATAATTTCATACTCATCAAACAAAAAACGAAAAGACACAAAGTCACAACTGGAAATGGAAAAGAAAATTATAGAACTTGAAAACGCTCATGCAACCAATCCTACTGATAACATTTTTCGCGAACTACAGAAATACAAAATGGAACTGAACAATCTGTTAAATAAAAAAAACAAGTTTCTTATTGAAAGACTCAGACTTAATACATCCCAAGTAAGTAACAGTAATAAATCAACCACATATCTGGCAAATATGGCTAAACAAAATAAAGACAGAACAACTATAACAGTAATTAAAGACTCAGCGGGGAAGCCATACCATCATCCGAAAGATATTAACACTGTATTTAAGAATTATTATCAAGATTTATACACATCCTCTCACAACCCAAATGCTTCTGACATACATCAGTTCCTCAATAATATTAATTTGAACAACCAATAACCCCAGCTGAATTTCATAACACACTCAATAAAATGGAAAATAATAGAGCACCCGGTCCTGATGGCTTCCCTGCTGAGTTCTATAAACATTTCTGGTCCACCATCTCACCCCTTTTTCTCAGAATGATTGATGAATTCCTCATAACCAACAGTATACCTCCAACGATAAATACACCTGTAATTACCCTGGTTTTAAAACCTGACAAAGATCCTACTCACCTATCTAGTTACCGACCTCTCTCACTACTTAACACAGACATTAAAATCATAAGCAAAGCACTGTCAAATAAAATTGGAAGAAGTCATTCCCTTCATAATACATCCAGACCAAACCGGATTTATCAAAGGAAGACAGACATCTTATAACACACGGAAATTATTTAACCTAATGCAGCTCTCAAACAATAAGAAAAGCGAAACCATAATCCTCTCATTAGACGCACAAGAAGCATTTGATAGAGTCAACTGGTCCTTCCTATTCACAACATTACAAAAATTTGGATTCGGAGAGTCATTCATTAACTGGATTAAGGCACTATACACCTCACCGACAGCCACTATCACAGCTAATGGGTTAACTTCACAACAATTCACGCTTCACAACGGCACTAGACAAGGATGTCCACTCTCTCTGTCACTTTTTTGAGCCACTTGCAGCTAGCATACGACAAAACAATAACATGAAAGGTATCAGATCAATATCCACGGAACACAAAACAATCCTCTATGCAGACAATGTGTTGATCCTCCTCCAGGAAGCCTACTCATCACTACAAGAATGTCTGTCATTAAATCATTCTCATCTCTATCCAACTACTCCATCAACTTATCAAAATCTACCATTCTACCCCTCTGCATGGACCAAAGGGATGTGGCAGCCCTCACCTCACAGTTTCACCTTCCCATAGGAAATATTAAATGTTTAGGAATCCACATATCCCCCAAGCTGTCAGAGCTGTTCAATCTAAATTACACACCATTACTCAAATCAATACAAAATGACCTCAGTTGCTGGACAAATCTACCAGTCTCACTGTCAGAAAGAATCTCAACAATAAAAATGTCAGTCCTCCCTAAAATTAATTACCTATTCACCATGATTTCTTCACTTCCAAATTTACCCTGGCTTAATTCCCTCAATACAGCAATATCTCAATTCTACTGGAAAAATAAAACATCTCGTATAAAACTATCAACACTACAAAAACGCAAGTTTCAAGGAGGACTAGATGCACCCAACTTTGAATTATATCACTTGTCAAGTCAGTTAAAATACTTAAAACAATGGCTTCACATCATGATTCTCACTGGTCAGAAACCGAACAAGCACTATGCAAGAATATAAACCTTTCAGATCTCCCATTCATCAGCCAAATAATTAAAAATGACACTTGTTTTCAGAATATTTCCATAGCCTCAGCTCTGACAGCTTGGTGGAAGATATTTCGTATCAAAGGCTCCACGGTTGCACCATCCACTCGCTCACCAATTTGGAACAACCCAGATTTTACAATAAACAGGAAACCATTAAACTTCACATCATGGAAACACAAAGGTATCACACATCTCCACCATATTGTACAGGATTCCAAAATCATCAATTTTCAAGAATTAATCCAGAAGTTCGACATTTGTAACAGTCAATATCTCCGATACTTACAGCTTAAGTCCACCATTCTCCCCAAAATCAACAGTACATTTAACACGCAATATCAAACAATTATTATAGATGAATTTTCAAAGATTTCCAGCTCTGTTAACTTACTCTCAAGTATTTATACATTTCTAAACATTACTGACACTTTAATTTTTCTCCCAACCTCAAAGTGGCAACAGGATCTTTCCATCACTCCAAATGCAGATTTCTGGTCTCAGATATGCAAAAATAACTTCACTCACTGCAAAATCCCAAATTTACAACTCATTCAATTTAAGGTTAACCACAGAACACACTACACAGGTGAGAGATTACATAAAATGGGTTTCACTACATCAGATCAATGCACTTATTACACACAGCACACCACAGACAATTACATGCATGCTCTCTGGCACTGTACACCAATTAGACAATTTTGGACACAAGTCACAGATCACCTATCACATATACTAGGCTGCCACATCCCCCTATCCCCTCAACTCTGCATCTTAGGAGACATATCATGTGTACAATTACATAATCACATTAAAACTACACTGTTCACAGCCCTAGTTGTCGCCAAGAAAACAATCCTCCTAAACTGGAAAACAAGAAATCAACTGAACATCATACACTGGAAGAATCTGTTAATAGATCAAATCACAATAGAAAAAAAGTCTGCATCAATTAATCACAGCATACCCCGTTTCAACAAAACTTGGTCCACATTTATTCAAAAAACCACCTCTACAAATGCCTGATCTCAATTCCACAGAATCTTGCAACACACCTCGTTTTTTTTTTTTGTTTTGTTTTGTTCTCTTCCCTTTTTTATCCTCCTCTCTCTTTTTCTCTTACTTGTTCTATTATTATTATTTATTTTTATTTATTTATTTATTCTTTCTTTGCTGCTGTTGTTATTAATATCATCATTATCACTGAAATATCCACACATTCAAGCACTTACAAATACAGATAACACACATACTTACACACACACACACACACACACACACACACACACACACATACACATGTGCAGCATATACACAAAAATCCCCAATTAGTTAGGCTACCTCCTTGTCTATCCATTTGTCTGTCCATCTCATCATCTGTCTGTTTGTCTGTCTGTCTGTCTGTCTGTTTTGTCTACCTATGTATCTGTCTGTTTGTCTGTCTGTCTGCTGGTCTGTTTGTCAGTATATATGTAAGGCCACACAATAACCCTCCTCCTACTTGTTTACCATCAAAGATCAATGTTAACAACACAAGGTGTATTACTATGTAAATATTTACTTTCTGTTTGATTATTTACCTTACTTCTTCCTTATGTTGTTTAACTTTTTTTTAGTTCTGTAAATAAAAATAAAGTTGTCCTCTAAAAGTGTGTGTGTGTTCACTATATGCGGATGATGTTTTATTATATTTGACAGAACGCTCGTCAGCAATACCACATTTTAAGGACCTTATTTCTCAGTTTGGGTACTACTAAGGATACAAAGTAAATGTGGAAAAACAAACTGTTAAACTTCAGAGTGGATTTAGATGGCCCAAAGAATATATATGCCAAGGTACTTAATACCTGTTAACTACCTTGGCATATATATTCCTCCATCTCTACAGAATTTTTATGATGTTAATTATGGTAATTAAGGTGGCCTTAAACTTCCCAGTTTAAAATATTATTACTGGGCTGCACAAGCCTCTGATAGTATGGATCCAGAATGGTACATACACCCACTGGCTCAGTATTGAAAAAACATATGTGTACAGAGCCAATGAAAATCCTACCCTTTTTAGATGCCCCTACACAAGAACTTTCACATTGGACTTGGGTTACTCTTAAAATCTGATATAAAATAAAGTCCACTTTTGGACTACCAAAGCTAATCTCTTCATTGACAAGTACTAGATCTATGATGACCATTACACCTAACAGTTTGGATGCCAGCTTTAGAAAATGTTCAGATCATGGACCGATTTATCTGCATCAGTCATTTTAACAATGATAATCCTAAACACTTGAAAAATGATTTCGATCTCCCCTGGACAGATTTCTTTAGATTCTTGCAGCTTAGAACTTTTTCGACAATACACAATGAATGGGGTAAATTCATAAAACCTACATCAATAGAAAAACCATCTAAAAGAAATACAAATGGGAATTGGAGACAAGAAAATAATTGTAAATAGTAAGTGGATAAAATATTTTTAATCAATTGCCCCTTTTCCACTGCAGGAACTTTTCTCATTTACCTGGGATTCTGAAAAACCTCCGTGTGTTTCCACCAAAATTACCCGGGTAAAAAACTTTCACTCAACCTCAAATTTACCCTGGAAAAAGTAACTAGTAGGGGTGTAGGACTTTTCAGATTACCCGGAGCGGGGCGGTGTGCCAAAGAACGCTGATTGGTGGAACACACACAGCGTTCTGCACTTCCTGGTATGGGCAGCAGCTGCAAGCTTTATTTCACTTCTACAGGCTCCACTTCGTTTGTGTTTTGATGAAGGATGGCTACCGAAACCTGGTACTGAATTAGCCCAGGGGCTAAATTATCAAAGACCGTAGTATTCATCAGCGCTGATGGTATCGGTTCTTTTGTGCTGGCACTGAACACCTCCACACACACACATACATTGACGCGACACGGAACCAGTAAACAGCTGAGCGGCTGCGGTGTAACAAACTTAAGATAACTCGAAAATGACTCAAGATGACGGCAGCTACAATCGTTACTGTAAGTGACACTAACCCTTAGCGAGTAAGAAGCCAATACTTTATCAATACATGTGTTCAGACAGCATGAACATATAAACATGTAGACAGTGATTTTCAATATGCTCTGTCCACAGTCTCTCATCCACCCTCACTAACGTTATGTCTTACACAAGGACAGCATGCTACTTCAGCTGATAGTGAATTGTTACTAATGAGCTCAAATGACAGCTGTCTGTATGTAGACTAACTTAGTTTGACACTTATCTTAAAATACTTTTAAACTTAGCTGCTGGCTGAGTCAAACAGCCCCCAACTCTCTACACCAGCATGTAACCAGCCAAGCTGGCGGAGCCAGATACAGGGCACACACCGAATCACCTACGTCATCATGCTAATATGAATAAATTTCCCAGAACTTTGAGGTGCAGTGGAAACGCAAACCACACAGATTACCAGGAATTATTTTACCCAGGTAAATGAATTCCTGGTAATAAAAGTTCCTGGAAATGTTGGTGGAAAAGGGGCTAATGAATCTACATAACACTCTACAGGTGAGGCGGAGGTGGGAGGCAGAGATGAACATGGACACTTGGACAGAAGTATGCACTGAGGAGCATCTGTTCACAAATTCCAACATATCCAATAAATTCAGATGGCTGGAACCAGACCCTCCCACATAAAATACATGGACACAGAAAGTCTGGGACCTCTATCAGATGGAACAAATTACATATTCTTTAAGATTACAAACATCCATTTTTACTAAACGATGAAGTCCTGTCACGCCTTTATTAATACAGTGAGGTTTATCATCCAGTAGGGCTCTGCTAGACTTTTGCTTTTATATTTCCCCTATGCACATATCACATACATATATTGTTTGTTGTACAGATTTTGCACCCTGTACTTTTCTTATTTTTTATTTCTTGAAAAAAAAAACCCCAAAACAAAAAACTTGTACCCCTTTTTTAATTTAAATTTTGCTTTTTCTAACTAATGGGTTAATATGTTGGAGTGGATATTTGTGTTGTCATCTTATGTTTATGTTTAGATCATCTCTGAATATAATGTATACAAATGTTATGTAAAGCTGGAAAAAAGGAAAATGTATACGTTGTATTATTGATGTGAACTAAATAAAAAATAAGTTCAAAAAATGAGATTAACAGATGAACAAAGTCAACCTGATCTCACAGAAATGCGTGAAATGACCACAACCTCTTAACGCCAGGGCCACACTGCCCGCTCCAGCGCAGCGCACCGAAATTCTCGCGCGCGCCGGAGCACCTCCGTTCACATCAGACGCGCATTTCTCCATGCCGTCAACAAGCGATTCTGCTCCCAGCTCTTGTTTTTCACTGCCTGGCTTGTCAGATTCCCTCGCGGCTCTCGCAGAAAATAGACCAGATGCCGAACTGATCGCTGCAAATCGTGAGCCTGCCGCGGAGCTTCCCGGCGCGGCGCGGCCAGTGTGGACGACACAGTCGGTTAACATGGGCGCCGAAAGGAAACTGCCTTCTCTTCTCGGCGCTTCGAGGCTATTCGCGGCGCTTCCGCGGGCGGTGTGGCCCTAGCGTAAGACTGCATTCCGTGGTGGCAGCACGTAATGAGTTAAAATTACGTGCCGGTACCACGGAAACAATTCCAATGTAAAGTCAATTAGGATCCATTGTCATGGTGGACACACGGATTCCCTGATTCAACAACGTCACGTCAACCTCGTTTTCCTCAATGATATCTTTAACATTTCTGTATACACACATAAACACCAAAGTATCCTTGATAACTCAACAATATGACAGGTTAATGTCAAGGCCATAAAATAAAATAAATGTATTTTGCAAGCTTTTGATAGCGTAGGGCTTTAAGAGCATTGTGCTGTGGGCGGATGGGGCGCGTTTGACTACTGTTTTGTAGCCACTGTCTGCCGTCTGTGGGCTTCATTCCATTTCAAATTGCTGTCTGTCTGCTGTAACCGAATCCAAACGCCACTAATAAATAAATAAATAAATAAATAAATAAGAAGAAAAAAATAAGGCTGAGCACGGAAGAACCAGAGAGGAAACACCATCAAATGGAGCCGTCTGCATCTAGAGGCGGCAACCTGGCCACCCTCCACCCCACCAGGGGAGAGCAGACCCCAAGCCAGCGCCACAGAACCAGCGGCCGCCCCCTGGTGTAGACGGCTCCCACTGAGGAAACACTGGAGTTAAGAACTAAACTATGATAAATGACATAAAATGTTAAGATGTAGGCCTAACATAAAATAAAATCGTTATTAAATAAAACATATAGCCCACAATAAAAGTAGAGCATGCTAAAAGTAAATACAATAATAGGCTAAATAGTGTCTAAACAATAATAAATTGTATCTAAGTTATCTATTAGGCTACCATTCCACTCTGTAAATAGATTTTAAAATTTCAATATAATTGTAATATTATTTTTGCTTATTTCATTATTGTTATTATTGGTTTACTTTTTAGTAGTATTGTATTGTCTGAGGATGACTGATTTTAGTAACAATCTACAGTAAAGAAGAAAAAAAAAAACAAGCAAAGAAACACATAAAAATCATTTTATACACTGGGCCTTCAAAGTGCTCTCTGAAACTACACCTGGCATGGCTTGTGTCCAAAAAATGAAAAAATCAAAACTTTGTCATAGAGCTAAACCAAATACATCATTGGAAAGGTCTCAACCTGGAGAGTAACATATGTCAATATGAAGATTCTACATGGCTCCTGCTTTGAGCCATTGACCTTTGAACCTTGACCTCAGTGCATGTTTGAAGGCGTATAACTCGGCAACAAAAGGTGGTACAGACATGGGACCAACTGTTATAGAGAGCTCTTGACCTCAGCTATCATGTGAGTGTAGTCAACAACTGGGGATGCTGTCAGATATGGGTAAAATATAGATAAAATTCATTTTCACCCACTTAGAAATTAGATATTTAAAATCTGATTACACAAGTGTGTTTACCATCCCCTTAAAGTCCACAGTGTACTCTCAATTCAGTATTTACAACTTCCAAATCTAGGAAAAACACTTGTATTTTTCAAAAACTACAATTTCCAGCTTGATACATATCAGCAACATAGTTGTACTTCTTCTGATTTGCAAAGTAGGGTTCTAAATAGGGTAAAAAGATATATCTACTGAATATATCTAATATCTAGTAAAGCCAAACTAGTAATTACACTACACCTAGATGAACTATGTTAAGAAAAAGCAAGGATGTTGGTTCATTTCAAATATTTTAGATAGTACTCTAGAAACGGCGTTTTTGGGAGTCCAGTTGTAGAGTTGTCAAATAGTGTTGTAAAAAAGTAAATCTACTGAATATATCAAATATCTAGTACAGCCGAAATATCATGTTATTATTATTATTATTATTATTATTATTATTATTATTGGTGGGAAATTATAACAGAGGAATGTATTTGCCGTTTTAATATCAACAACACTTTTGTGTGTTTTTGTGTATACAGGACGTTGTTGAATCAGGGAATCCATGTGTCCACTACGACAAAGGATCCTAATATGACTTTACATTGGCAATGTTTCCGTGGTACCGGCACGTAATTTTCAAACCATTACGTGCTACCACCACGGAATGCGGTGTTAAGAGGTCGTGGTCATTTCACGTATTTCTGTGAGATCAGGTTGAACAAAGTGGAGCATTTAGCAAAACAGTTAGATACTTTCCTCAGGAGTTGGTGGAGACCAAAAACTGAGCTAAAAGAGAGTGAATATTGGACCTGCATTCATCAGGTGGACACAGACAGTCCTCCAAATGAATGATGTTGTTGCTCTGTGTCTGCTGGATGAGGAAGTAGATAATTGTCTAAGGCAACTTGTCTTATCAACTCTATAAGACAGTACTATTTCAGTCTGTGTCTGTCATCCTTTTGCAGAGTTCTTCTGCCTCCAAACGGCCAAAAAATCTGTGGGCCTCATTCACCAATGTCTTCAAAACTTTTTTCCAAAATTTGTTCTTAAGAAGTTCTTAAGACGTGTTCTTTAATGGCAGAATTGAATGATGAATCCCAGTGTCTTTGTAAGTTGACAGCGCACTCAATTTGATCCTAATTAGCAAAGATAAAGGGCCTACAAATAACCATGAAAGTGCGTGAGACTGCAGAGCAGTGTGCACACAAGGGGGCTGAGGAAGAAGAAAAGTTGAGAATATTAAGTCAAATATGCCCAAACAAAAGTCAAAAGAGGGTGGAGCACTGGAGTCCAAACATAAAAAAACACCCCTTTTTTTAAGTGGAGGTGTTTCTGCATGAAGCAAACGCTGAGTGAGGAGTGGTGATGAAATAACACAAAAAGATACATGGGATGCTAAAAGTATGTGAAAATCAACCACCGGACAAACACCGCAAACTTTATGCATTACAGCACCACAACTGTGAGGACTGAGGAGAGATGAGTGCTGCTGTGCTGCTTAAGCTATGCATATGTGTGTTAAGAGAGAAACAGAGAGGGGGGAGAAGGTGAAGGTGGACTCACACAATGTTTCTGTAAATATTAATAACAACTTACACAAAATGCTACTTTGTCACTTTTTGTGCCACCCACCTGAACCGCCTGATATTTTCTAGTGTGATCAATCGTTGGTGACATGATTTTCATTACCATAACTGATGTGAACTGAAACTGGGACCATAATGCTTTTTGATAAGTAATTGAAATAATTATTAAAAATATTATAAATTATAAATTTTCATTGGAATTTGAATCCTATAATATTATACAACTGAAAATTTTAAGAAAACACAATAACCAATTGTTTTGCAAAAACATGTCCACACAAAATGTGCATAAAGGTGCTCTTGAGTGTGCGTAGATTCTGTTCTTACCTAAGAACAAATCCCAAATAAGACCACATTGTTGCATGTCAGAATCTTTGTGAAAACTGTGTAAGTGGCTTTTAAGAAGAAATTTCTAATGGTTGGTGCTGCCTGCAGGGACTGTGCCTACAGCAACTTCATTCAGGCAATTTGGGATCAAAGTTAAAAATTCAACAAAATATTTATGTAGTAAATGTTTTAAAATGACCTTCCTTTGTGGCTGGGTACAGGAACTGAGGCCAGTTCCCTCAGTTATTTTCATATCAAACACTGTTTTGCTGTGTGGCCGTCTGTTGTTGTGTTAAAGGAGGTTGTCAAAATCTCATCTTCATCGTCTCCTCAGAGCTGCTTAAGTTAACTTTGCTCTGCAAACACAATTTTGTATATCCATTTTAAATGAATATGTCACATTTTTATCTGAGAAACCGTCTGAAAGCTGTGTGTGTGTGTGTGTGTGTGTGTGTGTGTGTGTGTGTGTGGGTGGGTGGGTGTGTGTTGCCCCCAGGTGGTGGAGGACTGCTACAACATCCTGAAGGAGTACAGCTTCCGTTTTGTGAGAAGGGGTCCCATCTTCGTGAAGGGGAAAGGGGAACTGCTTACTTATTTTCTAAAGGGAAGAGACAAACAAGGTTCATTTATCAACGGCTCCTCTGTCACTCTGCCACACCAGGTGGTGGACAGCTAAGAACCACACACACTAACACACACTCCCCAGCAATCACATCTAGTATGTGACGATTGCAGGGTGAGGCAGAAGAGAGTTTTTGGAGAAGTCATTCACCTGAAAACACACTGAAACCAGGACTTAACTGAATGTTTACAAGTAAAAATAAAATAACCACTGACACACTTCATACATACCACTTGTTAGTGAACACACACACAATTCCGGTGTTTGTGGAAAGATTTATGTGCCTGTAGAGATTGTATTTCAATTTGAATGCCATGTTTAAGTTCAGCCACAAAACTCAAAGCACAAAGAACTGGATCAGTTAACAGGAAAAAATAAAAAGCCAAGTGCTTCACAATAAAAGGCCAGAACAGCAGACAACTAAATACAGACATTACAAATAAATATTATGCGACTACATAAGAAATCTATGAGTATGAAGTAAACTGGTGGTGTTTCAAATGTTAACAGGTTCTCCTGTGACAATACCAAAGTGATGTGTAACATCTTCCCCAACATTCTCTACCACACTGACAGTATAGTCACCTATGAATGGAAACAGCCTCCATGCTGACTAATGCTGCAGATCTCTCAGTTTCAGACACACACACTCTGTTTTAAATGATACATCTGTTTCACCAGCTACCCAAAGGCATAGTTTGGATTTTTTGAAGTGGGGTTGTATGGGGTATTTATCTATTTATCTGTAGACATTACCTACAGTATATGTCAGTCAACATGCCCCCAGTTTGGAGAAGCAGGCTGGAGTCTGACATGGAAGTTAAGTCTACTGCTGTGGAGGGGTCAGCAACAAAATGTATTTCAACCACCTAAAAAAATCAATATCACTTTAGGTGTATGCTACAAGAGTATTTTCACCGCTTTACATTTCCGTCAGACAGCTCATTCAGACAGAGAAGCCTTTAATTGCTTCCGTTTCCCATCTGTGCTCTCGTGAAAGGCACCAGACTCTATTGAAGCATTGAAAATACTCTCAATGTTACGTACACTTAAAGGAGTACTCTGACGATTTGGGAGTTATGCCCTTTCTCTATCATTGTCATATTGAGACAACATGATCGATATCTTTTTTGTGTCTGTACGTCCAGTGGCTGGGTCTCAGCGGTTAGCATTGTGGCTTAGCTTAGCGAATACAATTGAAGTCTATAGGGGGTCAGTAGCCTACTCGGTAAAAGTGAACAAATAAATGTTACAGAAACCCTGAAGCTGGTATTTCTACATGTGCATTTAAAATAAACATGTTTAAAATTAATTCGAAAAACAAGAGTCCTTTTTAGTCTTTTCAGAAGAAGTTTGATACACGGAACTATAGTGTGTTTACGCCCTGCGCGGAGGGATACACCGGTTAGCAACAGCTACAGCTGGCTCTGGGACAGGTACGCACTCGGTAAAAGCAAACACAGAGACGACATGGATGATATTACTCACTAGACTGAAAGCTGTCCATCAGCTCCTGCAGGCCTGGGGTGTTTTTACCGGTTTATCTTAGGAACATGAAAAAATGTTTTAATCACGCCAGGATTAGTGATTCCTGCAAAGTTTTTACTCCTTGTGATGCACTGTCTGCGGCGGTTTTCCTCCTGATGATATATCGCTAGCATCCCCAACGATCAAAATGATTCCACCTCCAAGCCCCGCAGCTACACCACCAATCCTCCCCTGACCTCCGTCTCCCCTCCGCCCCTTGCTGTTCCGCTGCCTCGGAGGATTCAGCCTCTCTTCTTGCCCGCTCAGCATCCAACACCTGGAGTTCCTCATCTGTATACTCCGGCTCAAACAGGTATGGCTCTGGATCTGTGTCCACTACAAGAAACTCTTCAAAATCGAAGCATTTGACCATTGCAGCTACTATAGTCCGGAGATATTGTTCGACTAAATAAACAACTGAGTTTTGTTTACAGGCTACGTCTGTGCCTGTGCCTGTGCCTGCTCACCGGTGTATACCTCCGCAGATCACAGCGCAGGACGTAAACACATTATACTTCCCTGTATCAGACTTCTTCTAAAACTACTAAAAAGGACTCCCATTTTTCGAATTAATGTTTAAACATGTTTATTTTAAATGCACGTGCAGAAACGCCAGCTTCAGGGTTTTAGTAACGTTTATTTGTTCACTTTAACCGAGTAGGCTACTGACCCCATATAGATTTCAATTGTATTTGCTAAGCTAAGCCGCAATGCTAACCACTGAGACCCAGTCACTGGACGTACAGACACAAAAAAGATATTGATCATGTTGTCTCAATATGAAAATGATAGAGAAAGGGTATAACTCTCAAATCATTGGAGTATTCTTTTAAAATGATACAGATTTCTTTCTTTTTAGGTGGGACTTTTTTAGGAGGCTAAAATATGTTTTGTTGCTGACCCATCCACAGCAGTAGATTTCTTTGCCTCCATATCGGACTCTTGCCTGCTTCTCTAAACTGGGGTGTGTTGACTGACATCTGCTGTATATAATATACGATCTATGGCTAAGTACCCCATACAACCGCACTTCAAAAAATCTGAACTATACCTTTTAACAACTGGTACCTTAACCAATCAGCTATCCAGACAACATATATTAAATTTAGTTTCAATCACATTCTATGCTACTGCAGAACAGATTGATATTCAGTTGAAAAAAAAAAGGGTTTTGAATTTGGCCATTTCAGCATGAGGACAACTAACTCAGTAATGCCACTTAATGTTAATACAATGATGGGCTTTATCTCTTTCCATAAACATCTCTCATATAGAAACCAGAGAGTGCATATTGAGATGGACCATCGGTCCGTCCCAAGTCTCTTAAATTACTGCTAGTTACCTTACCTAGCCGACTTTAGCTAGCTGTTTAGCCCCTCCCACCTAAGAAAAAATGCGAGGAGCTAGCGCTAGGAGCGATGAGCGAGCATTGTCGGTTTAAGAGACATGAGATGTCCTTTCCACTGAAGCGTCACGTGAAGCAACATCCATTCCTGATGACGGCGGCACCGCTGGATCTGCTCCGTAAAGCAACCAGCGTCTGGCGCTACTAAGGGTACATCCCAAGTCTCATTATATTCGCTGACCAAAACAGTAGCCCCCACCCCCTGTTGTCATGACTCTGGTCACACACTTTTGCATGTATTACCATTGTTATTGAGTCATTTGTCGAAGTTTGTGCAATTACAGAACGGTCTGTAGCCCTGCTATTCCACTGTCACTGTGATGAGCACTATCATTCAATTAACTCACAATCATTACTCTTTGAAGTAGGTACTTGAAATACAGCGATTCATTGCAAAGAATGCACGTAACGGGTACTTACTCTTGTACTGTTTCTCCGCCATCTCGTTCAAATGTGCCAAATGTAAAGGGCCGGTATTTATACGTCATGGCATTCAGCTGAAAAACTCTTCCGGATAGGAAGCTCTTGACCATCCTAGCTCGTAGCTGCTTAAAGCTTGCTGCTAGCTCCTAGCGCTAGTTACTCGCTGCACAAATAAGAGACTTGGGACGGCCCAGAAGATGGCGGACCTCGAACGACTTCCGGTTCAAGCAAGGAGCTAGCAGTAGCACTATAAAAATAAGGGACTTGGGACGGACCCCTTGTGTCTCCACTTCCTCCCTTTGTACAAAAATGGAGCCAAAATATCCCCATATATCTGCTGCCATCTTGCACTGTTGACCTCATTTGGAGCCAAAGTTTGAGCAGTAGCGATCTTTGTGGTATTGAGTTCCCACCCATTCACCTGTACAACCAATGGCGAGCTGTGTTGTTGATTGCAAGCACACTGATTGGCACACAGAGTTGTCAATCATGTCAGTCCCCGTTTTTTTACAACATCAAGTCACTGATCAAAACCAAACTCATTAGAAAAATGAACATTTGAACAAATATCAGTTAATAAGAACTACCTAAAATGACAAACAGTTTTTGGTGAAAAATGTATTTGATGTGTACTTTGACCACACCCCCTCTATCTGCTACATAGAGGGGTGTGAAAGGGCAGGGTTAATGACCTATACTGCAGCCAGCCACCAGGGGGCGATCCAGATGTTTTGGCATCACTTCTGGGGAGTTGTCATGTGGTCCATCTTTATTATACAGTCTATGGTGGAAACAGAATATCGATCACACACACACACACACACACACACAGCCTTTTTGCAAACACACCAGTTTTGATGCCATGTCCTTAGCACATTAACACTATGTGACTTTTGGATGCTGTATTCTGGACCTCTCCTCATTTACAAAATACCTCCATCTGAGCTCAGATCTCCTGTCTCTGGTGAAGAAGAGAATTTGGAAGTGGACCAGTGAGAGGCCGGAGTGTGACGATACAGACAGATCTGCCACTTGCTGCTGCCAATGTGTGGTCATGGGTGTGTCTAATAGTGTGCACATAGTGTATTTTTCCACAGTCAAAGTATTCTTTCTCCTTGATTCTGATCTCGGAACAGGTTGGATATGTCTGTGCTGTGCTCTCCTCTCTGTTCCTGGAGCTCGCGCAGCACACCTCACCGCTGACATCTGGACACGTGTGTGCCTTTCAGCTGTGTTGACCATGAAAGAGAATACACGTCTGTGCTGAATGTTTTAGGAGAGGGACGGGTGACACTGTCCAGAGGATAGCACACATGTGGATTGATGGAAGTGCCTATAACAGCTGTGATCATCATGTTATCAGAGTTGAAGGATTCCATGGACCTCTGGAGGCAGGGAACATTCTTTGAGTCATTTCACACTGCTGTGAAGGATAATTCATGTTTCTTTCAGCTTGCTCTGGTTGTAAAATTCTATTGGTTATAATAACATTTACAATTAATAGCTGAGATCTGGAAACTTGGTGGTATCAGCAAAGAAACAGATGCAGTCAGGTGATCAGACAGGTTGGAAACAACAGTAAAATGATTAGCCAGACTGTCTTTTGTAAACATCCATCAAAGTTTGCAGACATACTTCCTGCTTTAACTTTGACCCACTGTACTTTCTGTAGTTTTGTGCACAGTTTTCCTGGGATTTAACATTTCAAGTGTGCTCACTTTACATTTAATCTCCAAAAAAATATTTGAAATCAACTGGAAAGTGCTGATTTGTATCCAGCCCATCTGAATGTCTGATTGCTCACGTTTCTCAACCCATCAGACCTGTTTCAGTGATGTCACCATGACATACAGTCTCAGGAATTAACTCGGTGAGTGCAATGTTGGAAAAGCCTAAAAGGTTGCAAGCTGTAATAAATTGGGGCCGTATTCACAAACATTGTGAGAATATGCTCGGAGAGCTCCTTACTTGGCCTTAACATTTTTAGCAAGGCGTCCTAGCTTAGGAGTGTTTTAGGAAAATTCTCAGAGAAAGTCTGAAAACAAGGAAGGGACAGAGACCTTTACCATAGTGTGGAGGTGTGGTTGATCTCGTTGCCAGGTATGACGCATTCTAATAAAAGGTTTGATTGCTTGATGGAAGAAAAAAGGAAAAAATAAAAATGCCCTCTTTGTGATAATGGGCATAGAATGGGCAGTGAAATCTAAAAGGCCTAATCATAGAATTTAGTCTCTCCTGTTTACTTTCTGTTGAGTAAATTGTGAACCATCCTTTAAAAGTGGCCGCCAGAAGGTTTGACAACCCAGCTCTACTTATATAGTAGTTTATTCACATGCTGATACTTGATTTATTTATTTGCCCATGTTTATTTTCTATGCATAGTGTCACAATCACTTTCGTTTCGTTATTGCATTAGGTGAAAGGGTGTCTGCAGATCCTTTAAAAGTCTTAAAAGGCATTGAATAAATCAATATAAAAATAAGGCCTTCATTGGTATTTTTCACATCTTAAATCAATTGTTAAGAAGTCTTCAACATGCTAAAACATGGGAAGTAGAATTGTCCGATTTTTTTTTTCTGATATTGCATTATAACATCTCAAAATAATTGGCAAAATCAAATTTTTTAAAAAACAATTTACCAAATACCTCTCGTGCTAAAGTCACACAGATCAGGATAGTAGAACCATCACTCTCGCAGTTAAGTTACAAAAATCAGGATAGTAGAACCAACAACACTCAACACTCTATTTTTTTATTGGAAAGGATGTTGGAAAGTGCATATTTTACAAAAAAAAATTGCAAACCAAGATCAAGACTTTGTGGCATGGCTACAACCAAAGCAAGGCAATGCATACTCAATGTTTGGTACGCAAAAAGGTTTTTAAAACTGTGCCAAATGGGAGTGAAGGTAGTGGAATCCCATATGCAGACTGAGAGACACAAAACCACCAAGAAACCTGCTAACGAATGCCAGTTCTGTTCAATATTTTCTTATCTTAAGACAAAAAAGTGTAGGAGATGTTTCTTTCACCTGCTTGACAGTTTCGACTGTGACTCCAGTCTTCCTGTCAGTCAGCAACACGTCGGATGACTCTTCTGAGGAAGAAGATAAGAAAATATTGAACAATTCTACAGTAAAACGACAAAATGAACCTAGTCAATCTATATGCCATCTGTTATACCCTTTTCTCCATGCCTGGATGGATAAAAACAGTCATGTTTTATGTTACATAAAACATTTTGGAAAACTGACCCTAATCTTAAGTAATTGATGTCAGTTGATGTTGTTAATATTAATGTGTTATGTTAATGTATTTTTTTTTTTTTTTTTAATGTTTCTTCACATTTGGTCATTGTAAAATTCGTCTTCAATTTTATACCAAGTGGCATTAAATGTCTTAAAAAGTCCTCACTTGCCTTAAGCTGTAGGAATCCTTGGTGGGAGAAGTGAGTGCTTCTCCAATGAGATCGACTAGGAACATTATCCTGCACCATCTAATCTGTGGTGTTTCATTAACTCACTGTCATTCAGTGTTTGGAGGATATTTCTCCTACTTCTTCATCTTTATGCCTTTTTCTCCTCTGCTTCAGAAACTCTTAAACCTCTTAAAAGTCCTCCTGCCTACTCCTGACAATATTTCATCTTAGGGGCTTTCTTAAGGACTAAGATGCCTTGAGAATAACTTAAATCTAGCAGGATCTAGTTTAAACTGTAAGGGGGAATTTAAGAAAATGTCATATCTAAGATGTTTCTTAGAATTTTGTCCCCAAGGAGTAACTCTTTGTACTAGGAAGTTTTGTGAATACGGCCCCTGAAATTTTCCTTGAACTGTATGGTGGTCATGTGGAACAAGAGGGCTGTAACAAAATCATTTAAAAATAAATTGATGAAATATTAAATTTCATGATGTAAACTGACAACAGCAGCAACAAGTTCAATACATGATGTTAAACTTGTTGCTGCACAAGATTTGGATCAATCCCATTCTTACCTGGTATAAACATACAGTTTGTGTCTGGATAAACATCTGATTATGAGGCCTTGGAATTAAACATTGTCGTAATCTCAACTCCTCCTGCACAGTGGTTGGATCTCAACACACTTTAGGTGGGTGAGCCAGCTTATGTTCTGTTGCATATTACCAGTGCTGTCCGACCACAGTGCTGTTAAGTAATGGTTTTTACCTTGCTGTCAACCATTGCCATCGAATAGGTGACCCTTCAATTTGCTGGGGACATTTTCTGCAGAATATGGTTAAACCTTGTTCAGACATGTCCATCTCTGATCTCAGTGTGAGCCAGACTTCCTCCAGATGTGAATTCTCTGACATCAAAAAGATGTTGGACTCACATTAATTTTGGTTGGAATGAAAATAGGGTTGAAAATAATTTAACTTTGGTATTCTACATCAAGATGACGTTGGCATGAGACATTTGGAAGACACTGGATTTTCGCTACTTAACACAACCTAAAACCAACAAAATATCAATATTAACATTAGGCGTCCTGACAATGAATTTTGCTCCCACGATGTCACTACCCAAATTCAACCAAATATTAACTTTGAAAGACATCTGTGACCAGCTGGGATGTGAATTCCCTGATCCAGATACACATCTCATGTTAATACCAGGTGGACATGGGGTCTTAAAGTTCTGGTGAATTCTGGCCTGAAGTTTGTTATTATCTGTGTCATGTTAGTCTCTGCTTGCTTGGTCTTGTACATTTCAAAATGGACACGGACGTGTACAGCAGACATGCACAGGGTTCTCCATATGCTAATGCATTGACACATACCATTGGCAGATGTGGTCTGACTGGTCCAGAAGAGTTTTTGGTCCATGCAGAAATCTGCAAGAAGTACACACAGACCTGGACACGGGAAAAAATTGTGTTGTCTGCACTTAACCAACCAGCAGCATTTTCTTAGTTCAGTTTCACCTGATGTGGGCAGTAGGAAGACGGTAAGCTCATGTCACAGAACTCATGTTTACTACTGTAGGCTGATCCAGACCCTTAATTGTACCACGTGTGCATATTAGCAGTGATGCATTAATGAAAGAGGAAAAACATGAGAAAGAGAACTTGGAAGTGTGACCGAGAAGAAGGGAGGAGGAGGGAAATACCTCAGCATCCAGACCTCTGACAGAGAGACAGAGTTCACTGGCAGAGTCTGTTCACAGAGGCTCAGACAAGGAATATCCGAGTGAATAGTATCCTTGTGAAATTAATATTTTAGTCATAACAGATCTCCAGCATTGGTCAATGTTATATTTCCAAACTGTCATCACTTGCCGTTACTTAGGTAGATTGATTATTCAACTCATAAATCATGACATATGGCTCTCCCCCACATTAAAAAAAGGCCACTTTTATTAATAAAGTGTCGTACTGGTATCGATATAGGCAATTCTGGCCCAAACCAAATTTTTGTGGTATCGCCCACCCCTAACAAACATCTGGTGGTGACAACAACTACCTAAAATGACAGAAACCATCTTTGGGAAAAAAATTATTTGAGGCGTACTTTGAGTGTTCAGTTTGACCCACATCCCATTCATTAACATGGAGGGGGCAGGGTATGATAAATCTGTGGGTAGGCTTTATGACCTATACTGCAGCCAGCCATTAGGGGGTGATCAAGATGTTTTGGCTTAATTTTTTTATACAGTCTATGGTGGAAACAGTGTAATTTATCTGTTAGAGGATACATCCTCTCACAGCTTCATTAGGTCTCACTAGCTGAATCAAGGTGGAAAGACTGCACGCCTAAATCAACATGATAAATGATAGTACATTGGCAAAGTTTGTAAAGGGTCACTTGAAGCTTAGAAAACTAAAAACATGTTGACCTAATTATGTGAGCCAGGCTGCTCATATGCAGGAACTGAAGCCCGTCATGGTGCGTCATTTCAGTCACAAACCTCATTTTGCTTGTGACTACACACTAAATTAGATTGCATATGGGGAATGTCTGACATTACTGTCCCTAAAGTTTGTATTTCAGTTGTACAAGGCTTTATTGTGACAGCAGTGACCTGCAGAAAAATGAGCATGAGTGCACATCTATGTGTGTTTTGGGGGAAATTATACGTATAGTGCACTTTCTTTTGTTGATTGTAAAGCCCATTAATGTCTGTAGAATGGGATGGAAGTGCAATAGTTTCTTCTACAGGCCCAATGCTCTTCTCTCTTAAGGAAAGGTAAAATCATTTCTTCCCCTTCAATTCATATTTTTATAATGTTATATGAGTTTTATTCTATTTAAAGAAAGGGAAAGATGACTGATTTGTCCCTGTTGTTCATAGAGTTTAGACAGTGTTTATTAGTGAGATATATTCATTGGAAATGACACGGACATTGTTTTTTTGTTTTTCTTTTGTGAAAGTGCCAATGATAAAGAAATGGCTTTAGATGTAAAAAAAAAAAAACAATAACAACAACAAAAAAACCTAAAGCCACAGCTGTTTCCTGATGTGTATTTTAAAACAATCTCAGGCTTGAGAATTAAATAGCACTTTGAATAATGTGTCATGATTCCAGGTTTTGGTTGAAACAGTTTTTTTTTTTTTTAGCAAAGTAACAACACAAGAACACTGAAATGTCATCTGGACAATCCCATGCCAATGAAGCCAACTGATGGCTTCAGAAAGCAACATAATTATTCAGTCTTGTAGTTCTAGTTGTTGTTAGTGTTCATCTTTTGTCAGAATTTGATTCCGAACTCTGATTCCTTTGAGTTAGACACTGTAGATGGACTTAGCCTGTTCTGAGCAGTTAATCCCAGTCATGTTTTTAAGTTGAAGACCTTCTCATTGAGTGTCCCCTCTTTTGTTTCAGTTGTCATCATAAGGTGAGTTATTAAAAAAATAAAATAAAAATAAAGACAAGCATCAGAGTCATGATTACTGCACAATGAAATTAAGCTACAGAGCACTGATTGTGGAAGAGCTCATCAGCTCTCCAGTGTCTCAACAGCAGTGCAAGTCAACTGAGTTTGAACAAAAAGGCCGATAAAAGCACCAGCTAATGAATCAAACACGTTAAATGTAATGAAGTGTAAAGGCAGTTCTGTCATTACTGCTGCTGCATTTCTTTGATGTTGACAAAAATTACCATTTATTTAGCTCAGTGCTTCGAAAAGAAAGAGAAATGTGTTGTCACAGAAGCCAGGTTACATAAAAAAAAGCAAAAAAAACAAAAAAAAACAAAACTGACTTTCAAAAAGAGGTGGAGAACAAAATAAGAAAACTAAAATCTTTAAATAGAAACTGAAGTAAAACCTTGGACCGTACTCCACCTGTAAGTCCATGTGATGACTGTCTCATTTTTTAATGCAGTAGCCTGCAGATTGGTAATTAGAAGTCCACCTGCAAGGTTTACCACCATTATGTATGTTATAGAGATATATTTTTGTTCAGTCACAAAGAAGGCTATACAAGGGATTTATATCTTATTATTTGCAGGAACAGATTAATAGGCACTATTCATCGATTTATATGACAGCAGCAATAGTAATGCGATTCCACGGCAACGAGTAAAACGGTCTGGACGGTTGTCTAACAGCCGCTTGCAGTCTCTGCCCTCGCAGACTTTACGTGGTGACAGTGAATACGTCACACTACGCACAAGTGAAGTCCACAAGGGCTCTGTCCGCAAGTCCAGAAGGTGGACATTTGTATTCAGCTTTTGAGTAACTGTCACATATGGCAGTAATTGTGGTAACACCAAAGGTATAATGGGCTTATGTAAAAATACATAAATAAACTGCAATATCAGTGTAATCTTAATAATTAAAATTGAATGTCATACAGCGACGCAGCCCGCGCAAAGAGACGTGAAGGAATTTCCGCCGACGTCACTGCGTTTGTCCATAGCAGGGCTGCTGCTGTCTGAGAGCAACAATAACAAGACCTATCCAACAACTTAAACGCGGCTATAACGGTACCTTACAGCGCTGAGCACTACTAAAATCCTCAAAATGCGGTTGTCGAAATAACTCTGGCTACCGTTTCTTCGTCGTCCGAGTCGAAAACCGGGTTATCGCCGCGGCCACCGCCGCGGAACAAACACGGAGACTCGGCCGCAGGGGGAACAGGGCAGTTCGGGGCTGCATCTGGGTCAGTGGGCCTGTCGGCGGCTGCACCGGCGGGTTTTTTTTCCCCTGCAGTGTCCCGTTGCGCCTGTCAGTCATTTTTATCCACATCGTTTCACCTACATAACCCTTGATAACATGCAGGCTAACGGGGCAGGACAGGACCGAGATTCAGAACTGTCCTGCCGAAACGGTGCACAGAACGGTGAGTCGTCCTCCACCGGAGTAGCTCACTCCAACGGACTTCAGTCTGTCACTAACAATGGAAACACTGTCAGCAACAACAACAACAACAACGGAGTGTCAGCCCAACCCGCATCCAACAACACTAACAGCACGCCGGATTCCAACACGGGCGTGAAAAAGAAGAAGCGTCTGTCTCAGTCTGAGGAGGATGTCATCCGGCTCATAGGACAACATTTACACGATCTAGGTCTCAAGTAAGTGAGCCAGTTGAACTCAGTTACCGTGTCATCAGCCAGCCGAGCCTGATCAGCCAGCTGTCAGATGAATTCTCTTACTTAGAGCCATTATGCAGCTGGGACAGTCATGATGACCTGCTGTGGACATGGTGTCTTATATTTAGTGTGGGAAGGGAAACATCCCACACCTCACTTGGAAAATCGGGCAGTTCGGTACTGGCCTGTATATCAGCAGTGCGCTAACATTATTAAACATAACTGAATACATGTTCGGAATCTGAAGGCCACACAGGTGTATTCTGCCTATAGGCTACATAACCCACCAAACAATCGATTAATCAACTAGTTGTAAACTATTATATTAATCGCCAATTAATTTCATAATCCATTATGTTTTGTTTTAAGAGAAACGTCTAAATTGTCTGATACTAGATTCTTTAATGTGAATATCTTTAGTTTGTGGACAAAACAAGACATTTGAGGATGTCATCTTGAGCTTTGGAAAACACTCATCAACCTTTTCACCATTATCTGACATTTTACAGACAAAACAATTAATTGTTTAATCAAGAAAATAATTGGCAGATTAATCATCAAAGGAAATAATTGTTAGTTGCAGGCCTAGTTCAACAGAATGTTATGGAGGAAGGTAACAGTAAGCATGTCATTACAGCCAAATACAGCTTGGTGTATCTTTGCCACGAAAAATTGTTGCTCTTAAACATGTAGAAAAACTGTAAGTTTTAGACAAAAAGTAATTTGGCTTAAAATTGCTTGATTTTTGAACAGAGTTTGGCATGGGTTCTCTCCCACTGATCAGAGCACTACCGTTCATTTGTCCTTGATTAGTTTTGTAATTGGCACACTGTGAGCGAGAATGTGAAAAGCATGGATGAAGTGAAGGGTAAATGTACCCAAACTGAGGTCACCACCCTGCGTGACCCCACCATGATGATACCACCCATAACCTGTTTATAGCTGGATCCCTCTTGATAAATCAAATTGGATCCGAGTGTAGTTGTTAATTTGCATATTTATCAAGCCAAGGAAACAAATGAAACTATTTCCAGTACATTAAAAATACAATCTGATGCTGCACCTGCCTCTGATGTTTTTTGAATCAGCTAAATAATTGCTGTATCTCTTGGTATTGTATCTCTTATTACTACACTTGACAACTAGCTGGGTAGTGTTAGCAGCTGGCTTTAGAAAATTAGTAAAGATTACCTGAGTGGCTACAGTTAGCCACTGGTTGACATACCTAGCTAATGTTAAACACAATAAGTTCTTAAATGGTTTGGCCCCACCTCCATTAAGAGACTTTGTTGACTTTCGCAGCAAAAGGTCCATAAAATCAACACGAATATCCTCGACAAGAGACTGTCTTATTCCTTTTCGTCGTACTGCCTTTGGGCAGTCAGCTTTTTGTAGGCCTCAACTCAATGTAATGCCCTACTGGATACCATTAAGAACTGCAGCTCCATGTACAGTTTTAAAATGAACTTAAGGACACTGCTAAAAGACTCCCAGCACTGCTCTCACTGATTTTATAATACTGCTGTGTGTGTGTTTGCGTGTGTGTGTGTGTGTGTGTGTGTGTGGGGGGGGGGGGGGGGTATTTGCACATGTGTGACATTGACATGGACGAACAGTGTCATTCAGCCAGGTGACTCATTTTCTATTGATCTGACAGAGCAAAAGACTCTGGCAAGAGAAAGGGAGGAGGTGTGTGCTTAATGATCAATAAGGACTGGTGTGACATTATGACAATATGAATGTGTGTGCGGTGCTGTCCCGTTCCTACTTGGCCTGCGCCACAAGGAGAATAGGCTACGTGCATTTGTAGTTCGTTATTCCACTTCCGGGAATACGGGTGTTGGCACCAGAACTTCCAGTCTAGGGTGATACCGAACACTGGACAGAAGAGAAGAGATGGCCTTTTACGCTCGTTGTTTGCAGAACCTCCCTAAAATCACCATCAATGATGTGCATCGTGTCATGAGTGCTTCTTCGGTAGCCCACACGAGCAAAAAAGAAAAGGGGTTTAAGATGTATATTTCGAGCTACATCGACAACTATGAGGGTGAGTAACAACTATGCTATAATGCTAACATTACGAGCATCAACATTAGCTGGTTACTTTGCGACTACCTTGCTAAGTAGCCTACTAGGTAGTAGGGCTGTACCCAAATATTCAGATATTCGAATATTCGTTTCTATGGGTAGGTATTCGTTATGAAAATCTGGTATTCGATATTTGTTTTTTTTTTTAAATTATTATTATTATTTTTTAAGCATTTTTTTTGGTGCTAAATGTAGTCTTTTGTTGTTGGTAAATGTAGGTTATCAATAAAAATCAAAACTTTTAAATTGCATTGTTAAAAATGTGAAAATATAGTATCCTACCAACTGAGCTTGTGCGCATGGCACGCTTGAGCGCATCTGTCTGAGGCTGTGGATCAATGGCAAGTTTTACCACTTTATCACTATTCCCTCTAACTTGTAGCTGTTTTTTCGTTATCTTTTGAATTTAATATGAATTATGGAACCGTTTTTGTCAGCGTTTGTTTCCCCCGTTTTGTACAATAAATTATTGTTTAAAGTTTCAACAAGTTTCTTTTGGAGTGCGTGACACAAGTGTGTTTTGAAAACGACCGCGGACTGTCACCTGCTCAACGCATCAGTACCTTCGGATGCCATGACAGTAATAGCCAATAATGTCAAAATATCATTTACAGACCGATTTAATAGAAGATCACTGCTGCCCAACCCACAGGTCCATTTGCGGGTCCCGCGGGTTACGGGTTGACCCGCGCATCACTACTCAGCTCAGTCTATAAAGGCTGTACACACAACAGTAAGGCTATAGACATTATATTCTGTTCAGGCCGGCAGAACCAGCAGCACATCGGCTCTACAGTGCATGGCACTGCTGATTAACCATTTTATTGCAGCACAGAGTGTCTGCCAGCAACCAATTACTTGCAGAGGCTTCCTACAACTTGTTTCAACGGTTCCGATTTAATCAGAAGACAAATTAAACAGGATGACTAGCCAATGTGAAAATCAAAAAAAAAGCATAGAATAATGTACTAGGGTTGTCACGATACTAAAGTTTCAAACTCGATATCAATACCCAGGAAAATATTCAATACTCGATACCATTTTCGATACGGTAGCAAAAAATTAAGAGGCATGTCATTTTTTAAATAAAGATCAGAACAGTAACATCAATGATAACAACAAAAAATCCCCCCAAAATAAATAACAGCCAGAAACAAGATCTGTCCATAGAAATGTATTTATCTACAGCCCTGTTTATTTTCTGTGCTTCTGGTGGATTGGCACCATATTTTCGTTGCTAATCAAATAGAGTTGGTAGTTTAGGCTCAGGATGCTCCTGTTCCTACCTCACTATGTGATCAGAGAAGCAGAGGTTACGGAGAAACTAAACGTTTTTTTCAGCTTCAATCTGTGACTTTACAGTTAACATAACTTTTCAGACACACATCATTGTGTTGTCCTGTTAAACTAACATTGTCTATTAATGTTACAGACGGGCATGACTGATAAAGTTTTTTTGCATAGCTCCCACATTAACGTTAGAAGTTATATTTTAGTTTGATGCTGGCGACACCAGCTGCTCAGCTGCTAGTGAAGGAGGGGCTGTACCTGCCATCTGCAGCATGCTGTGTTCACTTCACTAAATATTTCCAAAGAGTGCTTTTTCCTTTATCATTTTGACCAAAACTGGCTGCTCTGATCCTCCTGCAGCCGCACTGGCCATATTACAGCAACAGACGTATGCATGCATGCACAGCGACGACAACAAGCCGGGTTGCAGCGAGGGCTCTGTGCCTGCCAGACGCTGCCTGCACAGAGCGTGTCTGTCGGATCCGTCGTGCGCACCCGACAGGCGCTGAGGTGGCGTGCACTGTTAGTATCGATACTTTTGTAAATTAGTATTGTATCCAAATACAGTGTTTGAGACTTTTGACAACCCTATAATGTACTGAAGGAGACTGTTGTGCCATCACATTTTTTTGTGGTTTGAGAGCAAAGATCCGGTTGCCGCTGTGCAAAACTCCGCAATACAATTAGGTCCGAAAAAAAAAACGCGAGTCCCCTCCACCCCCACCCCGGTGAACGAATATTCGTTATAAATTCTGCTGAACGTCCGAATGTTAGAAAGATGGTATTCGGGACAGCCCTACTAGGTAGCTAGCTAATGTTGCCACGTCTACATTCAAAATCAGTAATGTTAAATTCTTGAGTCTTGACTAACGTAAATCTGTTTCCTTTTCAGTGTCAAACAAAGATAATAGTACAAGGGAGGTCAGCGTCAGGGCGACCTGCTATAGGTCCATGAGAAAGAACGAGAAACTGCACGATTTGAGAGTAGGATGTTGCGCAGTTAGCTTGTTCTCAGTCATGTTCTGGGTGTTGTAATATTTGGCAAAACACCAGTAAGTGACGGTAAAATGATGAATAATGAAGCTTAACTACTTCCAGGTTCAAGTAGTTAGTAGCTTGCAAATTTACATTTTGAAAGTAGCTTCCCCAACACTGCATACGTACTAACACTTTCTTCAAATGAATCAGTTGAGACAGTGTCCAGAACCAAGAAATTAAAATGACAAAGAAATAATCCTGCTGATTAGAATGTCCAATGAAGAGTTCTGTAGGACTGTAATGCCTGTCTCAACTTATTCTTCTTTCTTAAGCAGGAATCACTCAATGTTCAAATGAAGATAGATAATTCTACTAGCCTACATTTTAATGAAATATAAACAATATCTTCATGTCAATATTTTTTATTTTTTATCTTGAAGGACTCATGCCCTGTAGAGTTAATACACACCCAGTGCTCCTGTGTCGCTGGTACGACATTATGCAACCACACTGTTGCTCTACTGTATCAGTGTGCACATTACTCCGAGCTGAAGACTCCAGTGGTCCCGCCTGTCCTGAGCTGTACAGAGAGTGAGCAGCGGAAGAATGATGGTAAGTATGTGAGGTATTTTCTTCTTCCGCAACTAACGTCAATATCTAATCAATATCTAATTCTTCTTCCACAGCTGACATCAATATCTAAACAAATGTCTTTCAATTATATAGGGTGTGAAGCCAGGCCCAGTTGACAAAATGGTCGTCATGTCTGCAAAGCTTAAACCGAAACAGAAGATGATGGCTGATGGCATGAGGTAGGGAGAAAGTATTTGCACACTTACAGATAGACAGATGCATAGAAGACGAAGGGTTGCAACTATCGTGAGTCTGGTCTATTTGTCTGTCGACGCATGGAACGGCTGCGCCGGGTCGGCGGAGTCTGCACACCATTTAAATGGCGTTTCCGCCGGCTATCCACCAAATGCCCTGTTGAATTCAAGTGAGGATGGCAGCGACATCATTATAGCACATAGCTGCCTGGAATAAACAAAGTCGATTTATCTGCTTTATGTGCTGCATGCCAGGCTGTACATTCACAAGTGTATTGCTGCCTACAACCTATTGTGTTTTGTGCATAACAAGATAAGATACCGGTTGCCAATATGACTTTCTAATTAAAATAGCCTAACCTAAGTTAGAGACTATTCTTAATAGCATTTTTATGTTCATACAGGAGCACAGTCTACAAGGCCTGTCAGGGAGAACTACCAGACCCCTCTCTTCTGCAGATATCAGAGGTGTATGCAGGGTTTACAGACATGGCCTGTGTACCACTGATTACCACGATGGGCATCTCCAGTGAGATCCCATTGGTCAATTCTGCACTTGGAAAGGTCCAGGCAGGAAGTCCACTCTCATATCAGCAACCACTGACTACAAGCAGGCAAATTACACTTCACCCAGATGCCCCTTCTCCACCAACTCTTCCTCTGAAGCACTACAGGCTGGACCCCTCAAACTGCGTGTTCGTGTGCAGCGAAAAGGAGCAGTTGTTTTTAAAATCTTTGGAGACCACATGGGAAATGGCTAACATAATTGAAGCTGCAACCAAAGACCAAAGTCAGGTCTCAGAATGGCATCAGCTAAGAAGGCCGCGCCTCACCTCCTCGCACTTCAGAGAGATATGTAAATATGGTAAGAATATTAGAGAATACCAGATTGCTCACTATTGACTACTAGATTGTCAGAGACTGTTGAAACCTAAAATGTTTAGTTGTGAACCTAGGAACTAAAAAAAGGAACTCATTTACCCTCCTGCACAGTGAAAAGTATTTCTCATGTGCATGCTCATATTTGTTATAAATGGCTAAATAAACTTTCTATTCCAGGTGTGTCATGTCAGAGGACCGGATTCAGCAGAAAAGCTTGCTGACAGGATCCCCATTCGGTCTGCTAGAAGTGAAATGTCCAAAGCTATGTTGACTGCTCCTACCTTAAGATGGAGGAGGGCAATATCAAACTAAAACAACAACATGCCTACTTCTGGCAAGTTCAAGGGCACCGGATTCACCGGATTTGAATGGTGTGACTTTGTGGTGCTTGCGGAGGAAGACATGTTAGTCCAACGCATATATAAAGCCAGTGAGATCGTCACAACAATCAGAGAAAGGGCAGACCTTTTTTTTTTTTTTTTACTTTTACATGCCAAGGTACCTTAATCTGTAAATAGTAGCAAATGTAGTTGATGTAATTTACTGTTTTAGTTCAATCTGTAAATAGTAGCAAATGTAGTTGATGTAATTTACTGTTTTAGTTCAATCTGTAAATAGTGGCAAATGTAGTTGATGTAATTTACTGTTTTAGTTCAATCTGTAAATAGTGGCAAATGTAGTTGGTGTAATTTACTGTTTTAGTTCAATAAACATTTCCATTGTTCTATTTATCTCAGCATTCTGTGCATTTCAGTTCCCTCAAATGTTGCAGGTAAAAACCACCAGGAGACATGAGTGAGTTAAACAATTAGAGCATGAATTCATGTATATTTTGTCTGTTGGTTTGTCCAAATACATTTGATCCCTTAAAATTTGAGGACTTACATAAAAATGGTTGTAATTCCTACACATATCCTATAATACTTTTGACAAAACCCTTAAAGGGATAGTGCACCCAAAAATGAAAATTCCATCCTCTGATGGAGGCCCAGGTGAAGTTGTAGAGTCCTCACGTCCCTTGCGGAGATCCCAGGGGAGAGGGGGTAGCAACACAGCTCCACCTAATCCAGGCTGACGGCGTCCCAGATTAAAACGTCCAAAAAAACCACATAATTGAAACCACAGAATATCTCCATACTGCTCGTCCGTAGTGATCCAAGTGTCCTGAAGCTCCAAAATAAAAAGTTGTTTGGAAAAACGTCCTTTGAACTCTGTTTTTAGCCTCATTGTAGCCTGCAGCTCTAACTTCCTCTCTGTGCTCCGTGCTTACGTGACCTCCGTGCTCACGTGACCCCTGTTCAACTCATAACCGGCAGGATTCGGCTTTCATTTCTGCTGCTGGTTGAAATCTGTACTCGCATAGCATGCTCCTGAATGATTTCTTTTGCTCGCACAAAACTATTTTTACTCGCAAATACGAGTAAAATGCTCGCACCGTAGTGCTCTGTGGAAAACAAATCACTGTAGCATATAAACAAATCTAGCCTACAGGTAAAAATAAATAAATAATAACTTTAACTGCTTAAAGATACTCAATAGCTCAACTAAAACCTGAAATGTCACTGTAAAACAAACCACTGCAGCAGCATATTGAGTGCCAGGTGGCCAGCGCGTGCCATTATTGGCCAATGCGTGCCGTTTTTGGATGGCGCATGGACACTCACCCTCTTGCAACTGGACTTTGAACTTATCCCACAGTAGGGGTACCGTGATGTACCGTAGTACTACAGTACTCCAACATTATGGTATCATATGTACCGTGGTGTTTAAGTACCACGGTCTACCGTTGGTACCAGTATGGTCCCATTATTCCCTCATGAGAGGGAGCATGTTGTTTTCCAGTGTTGCTCACTGATCTTCTCCCATTCCTCCTCTGATAACATCCCTCTAGCCTCTTTCTCCCACTTTCTTTTATATATGTTGTATTGCTACCTTTTAAATTTTCCACTTCTTTATACAATTTTGTGATTAATTTCTTGCCTGGGTCCGATTCATATGCTGAAATAAATACTTTAAATTCCTGACTCTACCTCAACACAATTGAACTTTTTTATAGTTTGCTCCATATAATGCCTCATCTATAGATATCTGTATAAATCCTGATTGTTTAAGCCATATTGATTTTTTAGATCTTGAAAACTTTTAATAACCGTCTTTTTAAAAAGCTCCCAAAATATTGTTGGTCATCCCGCCCCATCTACTGAACCTCCTATCTATTGTGTTGGGTGTAAAATCTGGATCATGTGCAATCCATCGCAGTACCCTACTCTGCTCTGTTAGGCTATTCTTTGATATAATCTCAAATCATATGTTAAGGGATACACCCAGCCATGGATTTAACTCTTCATTAAGATGTTCCCTCAATTTTCCATCATTTATTATGGAATAGTATTTGAGGTATGACACTCACACCCCATTTACATGTAGGAAAAACGCATATATTTTCATGCAGTTTGGCCTCTCATTTACACGCAAATGGAGTTTTTTTTCACAGAAAATGATCATTTGTAAAAACTCCGGACAAAGTAGAGATTTCTGAAAATGCCGTTTATGTGTTGCCGTGTAAACTGGGTGAAATGGGGTTTCAGGTTCTGAAACGTCACAGCATGCACCAGAAAATGCTACTGTACTCATTTTTATGTTTGTGCCGCCGCCGGTTTTGGATCCGACCTGGGTGAACCGCGGTGTGGTGGAAAAACTTCAAGAACAAAGTGGTCCTCCCGGAGGAATGGCACGAGAACTTCAGAATGTCACGGTCATCTCTGCTGTC
Source organism: Epinephelus fuscoguttatus (assembly GCF_011397635.1). NCBI lineage: Eukaryota > Metazoa > Chordata > Actinopteri > Perciformes > Serranidae > Epinephelus > Epinephelus fuscoguttatus. Next base: position 46,012,968 of record NC_064759.1, on the reverse strand, counting down.
GCTTTTGGAGTTACTGTGTCACTCCATAGAAGGTCAGACTACTGTCATGCGGTCGCCGGTCAGCGTACAGAAAAAAGTTGCCCTCATACTATTTAGCTGATGAGGGTAGACTACGTAAGACGGCCAACGCATTTGGTCTGTCTAGATCAGCCGTTTCAATAATAATCAGAAAGGTGTGTAGAGCTGTAACTGTCCACTTGGGTCCTAGATATATAAAACTTAGGAAAACCGAAGCTGCTGTCCAGCAACTTGTGCAGAGATTTGAAGAAGCTCATGGCCTCCCTCAGTGCCTAGGTGCTGTGGATGGGACGCATGTAGAGATTAAGCAACCATCGGCCAATTCCACTGATTACCTCAACAGAAAAGGGAGGTTTACCTTAAACATTCAAGCCACCTGCAATTATAAATAAGCATGCACGATGACCGTATTTTTGCAAACTCCCCACTCAACACTTCCTTGAAAAATAGAAGCATCCCTCCCTGCCCAAGGCAAATCATTGAAGATGAAGAGGCTATACCGGTTTACATACTAGGTAAGGCGACCCTGCATATCTACTGCTCCCATTTCATATGAAAGAATATGTTAATGGAGGAAGCACTGCCCAGGAGCAGTACTTTGGACTATCTTTGTGCCAAGAACGGATGGTGATGTGCGTTTGGGAGGCCAAAAGCCCAGTTCGGAGCCCTGAGAAGGGCCATGGACATTAATCTGATCTTCCCTTTGTAATTTATGCATGTTTCGTGCTGCACAATTACTCTGAGGCTTCTAAGGACACGGTAGATGACAACAGTGTTACTGAGGCAATTCAGTACGACAGGGAAAAGCAGCCAGACACACAACCAGCTGCCAGAGGAGACTGCATGACATCAGAAAGGAAAAGGGTCAGGAGAATTCTCACTCAATTCCTGGATCCGTAAAAGGGACAATCTTCTCTCCAGTGTGTGTGAGGTTGTGTGATTGAGATGTCATACTGTCTATTATATCAAAGTTTAAACTCTTTCCTCCCACTCTCCTTTTGTTTGAGGGGTTTGTTAAGCACTTTGTGAGTCCTGTCTGTGAGAAGTGCTATATAAATAAATTTACTTACTTACTTACTTTGGTTGTATTGTTTTTGTTTGTTTGTTGTTGTATTTTCCTTTCCACTGTGTAAAGCGACCTTGGGTTTGAGAAAGGTGCTATATAAATATAACTTATTATTTATTATAAAGTTCCCATTGTCATAGTTCACAATATTTTGACTATGTTCATCACAGACCTAAAAACTGTGTGCACCTTACATGCCAGTACTTAGGCAGTATAATGTTTTGGCTACATTTCAAGGTGTTAAGCATTTAAGTGTACAACATGTTAAAGCAAATATGTTTACAGTTTTCTGTTCTTTACATTGGACATTGTTTACAAGTCACTTGGATGTAATGTATTGACATTGCTAAGTGTAAATGTTTGTTGTTTGGTAGAATGCCATTATCCACATAAAGAATGAGAAATTCTAAATGGTCCTGTGTGAAGGCTTTCTAAAATAGGTTGATCTGGCTTGGTTTGACCCATACTGAATAATCACAGACACGCATTTTCAGTTTTCAGATATTTTACTTCTGAAAAGATCTGACACTTGACAGACACGAAATCAAATCAAATTGTCATTAAGCCAGAAAATCAGAGGACAAGCATACTGGTGCAAATCAGCTGCCTCTGTAGTGCAAATTGTCAAATAACAAGTAGAAAACCAGAAGTCATCATTTGAGGGGTTATTTAAAAAAAATAAATAAATCACAGAGGGAGCATTCCCTTGACACCCCTGTGTTAAAGACAGTAGTCACGTAAACTTAGACTTCAAGAGGAATTCACAAATTGACAAAAGTAATGCATATAAGCTGCCTCTTCAGTACTGCTGTTCAAGCAATAGGCTAATCAAAAACACTTTTCAAGTAAAAACTATAAAGCCTTCAAAAGGCCTTATCTCAAGACTACCTCATGCACGTAGAACCCATTTTTAAACTCTTGGTACAAAAATATTGGAACTGCTCGGGGTAACATTTCACACTTAACATCCCCAAAAACAAGTGTACTGATTTGCAAAATATTTTTTTGACAAATCACTATTGCAGCTGGTAAGACATCAATTGATACTTGCCATTTTACATCTCAAAATATAGCAGTGCAGGAACAGTCATAACACACAACAGTTATTTGCAGACATAAACCATCAGAGGTAAGATTCACTAATCTTTCTTGAAAAGGGCTTGGGTATATGAAAACTGATGCATGCCCTCAACAGGTGTGTGTGTCAAATCTGCTGTGTTGATGGTGCTGAGTGGCACTGCATTCTGTGTTTATTGTCAGCCGACAAGTTGGGTGGGAATTAGGGATGCACCGAAATGAAAATTTGTGGCTGAAGCCGAAGCCGAAGCCGAATATTATTAAACGCTTGGCTGAACACCGAGTACCGAATACTGAATATCATTGTTTAGTTTTTCATTAGTTTTTGCAGATGAACCCCCTCCAGATTAGTGTTGTCACGGTACCAAAATTGGGACCCACTGTGCGATATCAATGAAAATATCATGGTTCTGAGTAGTATCACGATACCACAGCGAAAATGAGGCAGATGTGCCTTTTGTCATTTATAAAAAGATAAATCACTTTTCTGTAATACATCAATGATATTTCAATGGAATAAATTACTTACTGACTTATTCATACTTCAAAAACAGCATCAATCAGTGATAAACATAGGGGGGATCAAAATAAATAAATAAAATAAGACTCAACCAGCCACTCTCCTCCCCTGACAAGTCCCTTCATAAGTAACGAACAGTCCCTAAAGTGCGGTGAGGTTTGTGGGCCGTGAACGGCTCGTTTCTCCTCTGACACATCACATAGGCCTGCCTGTGTTCGGCTGGCTTGGCTGTTCAGGTACTTCTGGGCAGTCATGACGCCAAGAAGAGGATATTATTGGAGCCGACTTCTCTGTCGTCAGTAACGTTAAGCCGATGGCCGCTGTGTTTGACAGGAATACATTACTGTCTGTGTCTGTGACCCCCGTTCAACCCACAATCGGTGGGATTCGCCTTTCGTTTCTGCTGCTGGTTGAAATCTGTAGGCTGCTCGCACAGCGTGCTGAATGATTTAAGCCTATTTTGCTGCTCAAAACTATTTTTAGTCGCAAATGCGAGCGCAATCACGGACGGATCACATTTTATTCCGCCAGTCACGGCACGCCGTTTGATTGCGTTATCAAAACACGCCGCTATTATTCGGCCTTGCTTCTAACTTATTCCACTGAATACCGAATGTGTGTTTTTTTGCAATATTCGGCCAAATATATTCAAATACCGAATATTTGGTGCATCCCTAGTGGGAATGAGTGCTGAATTGGTGCTGAATTTGGGAAATATGACTGTAGTGGTGGCGGGTGTGTATATACCTGTCCATAAGGACCTCTTCCATCAAATGGCATATTGTAATGTGGCGGTGTGTGCACAACTTGTCGCAGGAGAGAAAACCCATCAGCAATTGATGTTGGAAGCCTATCAAGTGTATCTGTTATTTTACTGAAATTCTCAACTGCTTGCTTTTCGGAGGTCTCAATCATTTCAACCAGTTTCTTCTTCACACTTTTGTCCTCTTTAAGGCCACTGGGCTTCAGCTGGTAGCTTTATCTTCAATCAGTCATGCCGGTGTCCCTTCAGTTTAGCCTACACAGAGTAGAACAAAGAAAATGTATTAAAACATGCTAATTTGCAGAAGTAAACCTATCCAAATATAATCTCATTTGATATTACCATGATGAATGATGGCCTACATTTCCCTCAGCATAATCAATCTATGAACAAGTCCCTAAGACAAAACGTCATGATTTACAACAGACTATAGGAATATAGAAATGAAAACATACTTTCAGTGAAAGGTTTATCTCCCCAGACGATACATATACAGTACAGGCCAAAAGTTTGGACACACCTTCTCATTCAATGCGTTTTCTTTATTTTCATGACTATTTACATTGTAGATTCTCACTGAAGGCATCAAAACTATGAATGAACACATGTGCTTTATCAATGGGGTTGGGAACATCAGTTGTGTTGTGCAGAAGTCAGGTTAATACACAGCCGACAGCCCTATTGGACAACTTTTAAAATTCATATTATGGCAAGAACCAATCAGTTAATTAAAGAAAAACGAGTGGCCATCATTACTTTAAGAAATACTTTAATAAATAGTCATGAAAATAAAGAAAACGCATTGAATGAGAAGGTGTGTCCAAACTTTTGGCCTGTACTGTATATATATATATATATATATAGAGAGAGAGAGAGAGAGAGAGAGAGAGAGAGAGAGAGAGAGAGAACATGCGCTTCAACCAGTAGCATCAAAGTCTGGTAGCTCTGCAATTTTACTTAGTTCTACTGAATTTTTATGATATTTTTCTCAACTACTAATGGATACTTGTGTGAAGAGAAGAGTTTATTCAAGAGAGGAGCTTTTTTCGTTGAAACGGAGCAAGTCTGGAGGACACCATCCTATTCCAGCTGAGATGAAGAGGTGTTTTCGTGGTTGCCGTGCTGGCGCAAAGGTGAAGCCTTGGAAGGCCTTTCTGCCATCAGTCATCATGGGAAACGTCAACTCTCTGCCCAACAAGAGTGATGAACTGAAGATATTGGTGAAGACTCAAAGTATACCATGAGTGCAGTCTCATGTGTTTTACGGAAACGTGGTTGAATCAAAACATCTCAGACTCCAACGAGGATCTACCTGGCTTCACTCTCATACGATCGGACAGAGACTCTAAAGCTAGTGGCAAGAAAAAAGGTGGGGTCCTGGCTTTATTTGTGAACCAGAGATGGTGCAGTCCTGCACATATTACTGTCAAGGAGAATATGTGTTGTCCAGATATTGAACTTTTGGCAGTTGGTATGGGGCCATATTATGTACCAAGAGAATTCAGTCATATCATAACAATACTTGTGTACATCCCACCCAAGGCAACTGCTGAAGTTCCATGTGAAGTTGAACTCGTTGCTAAGATACAGACTAAACATCCTAAGGCACTATTGATAATATCAGGAGACTTCAACCATGTTTCCCTCTCCTCTCACCTGGCTGGATTTACAGTTTGTCAACTGTCTAACCAGAAAAAATAAAACCCTTGATCTGCTGTATGCCCATGTCAAAGAAGCTTACAGAGCCACTGCCTTACCACCACTGGGCAGGTCAGATCACAACTTCAGTCAATCAATCAATCAATCAATTTTATTTATAAAGCCCAATATCACAAATCACAATTTGCCTTACAGGGCTTTACAGCATACGACATCCCTCTGTCCTTTTGACCCTCGCAGCGGATAAGGAAAAACCCTTTAACGGGGAAAAAAAACAGTAGTAACCTCAGGAAGAGCAACTGAGGAGGGATCCCTCTTCCAGGACGGACAGATGTGCAAAAGATGTTGTACAGAACAGATCAGCATAATAAATTAGCAGTAATCCGCATGACACAATGAGACAGAGAGAGAGAGAGAGAGAGAGAGATGCAGGTAATGACAGTAGCTTACAACAACATTATTGAAAGTAATAATATTATAGTTATAGTTCTGGCAGTATACATATGTGACAATAGTCATGTGTATAATAACAGTAGAAGTATGACTAATGACTAATGATGGCAGCAGCAGCAGGGGGCATCTGGCAGGAGTACAACCACACACGTCACGCTGTCTAGGCACCGCTGCGATATGAGTTAATCTGAGAGACAGTGGAGCACAAAGGCTCCGGAGAAGAAGCTGAGTTAGTGACATCCAGAATGGCCGAGTTAGCAAGATGTAGTAATAGAATACGAGAGAGAGAGAGAGAGAGAGAGAGAGAGAGAGAAGGAGAGAAGGTACCCGGTGTATTATAGGAGGGTCCTCCGGCAGGCTAGGCCTAAGTCAGCCTAACTAGGGGCTGGTACAGGGCAAGCCTGAGCCAGCCCTAACTATAAGCTTTATCAAAGAGGAAAGTCTAAAGTCTGGTCTTAAATGTGGAGACGGTGTCTGCCTCCCGGACTGTAACAGAAAGATGATTCCACAGGAGAGGAGCCTGATAGCTGAAGGCTAAGGCTCCTAATCTACTTTTGGAGACTTTAGGGACCACGAGTAACCCTGCATTCTCAGAGCGCAGTGTTCTGGTGGGATAATATGGCAATATGAGCTCTCTAAGATATGACGGAGCTTGACCATTTAAAGCTTTATAAGTTAACAGTAGGATTTTAAATTCAATTCTGAATTTTACAGGGAGCCAGTGCAGAGAAGCTAAAACAGGAGAAATATGATCTTGTTTCTTAGTTCCTGTTAGTACACGTGCTGCTGCATTCTGAATTAGCTGGAGAGTTTTTAAGGACTTACTAGAGCTACCTGATAATAGAGAGTTACAGTAATCCAGCCTTGGGGTAACAAAAGCGTGGACCAATTTTTCTGCATCTTTTCGGGTCAGGATAGGCCTAATTTTCGCAGTATTACGCAGATGAAAAAATGCAGTCCGCGAGGTTTGTTTTAAATGATAATTAAAAGACAAATCTTGATCAAATATTACTCCGAGGTTTCTTACGGTAGTGCTAGAGGCCAGAGCAATGCCATCTAGAGAAACTATGTCATCAGATAAAGAGTCTCTGAGTTGTTTGGGGCCAAGAACAATAACTTCAGTTTTGTCTGAATTTAACATCAGGAAATTGGTGCTCATCCAGGTTTTTATGTCTTTAAGGCAGTTATGGAGTTTAGTTAATTGATTACTTTCTTCTGGCTTCATCGATAAATACAACGGAGTATCATCCGCATAACAATGGAAATTTACAGAGTGACTTCTAATTATGTTACCTAAAGGAAGCATATATAGGGTAAATAGGATTGAGAACCTTGCGGAACTCCAAAACAAACTTTGGTACGTAAGGATGATTCATTATGAATGTGAACAAACTGAAAACGATCAGATAAATAAGATTTAAACCAGCTCAGTGCAGAACCTTTTAGGCCAATTAAGTGATCCAGTCTCTGCAGTAGAATTTGATGGTCAATTGTGTGAAACGCACTAAGATCTAATAAAACAAGTACAGAGACGAGTCCTTTGTCTGAAGCAATCAGAAGGTCATTTGTAATTTTAACTAGTGCTGTCTCAGTGCTATGATGCACTCTAAATCCTGACTGAAATTCCTCAAATAAATTATTATCATGGAGAAAATCACACAGCTGGTCTGTGACTGCTTTCTCAAGGATCTTTGACATAAAGGGAAGATTAGATATTGGTCTATAGTTGGCTAACACCTCTGGATCCAGGGTGGGCTTTTTTAGTAGAGGTTTAATTACAGCTACCTTAAAAGACTGTGGTACATAGCCTGTTAATAAGGATATATTGATCATATCTAATATATGAGTGTTAACTAAAGGTAAGACCTCCTTAAGTAGCCTAGTTGAGATGGGGTCTAAGAGACATGTTGATGATTTCGATGAAGAAATCACTGCGGTCAATTCTTGAAGAGAAATTGGGGAGAAGCAATCTAAATATATATTAGGTTTTACAGCTGTGTTTGAGGTTAGATAGGTTGGTTAGATTGGTTCTTCTGCAGAGATGTTACAAACCCTGTGTGTGGAGGCAGCCTGCAACTAAACTCACAGTCAGGAAATGGACACCAGAGGCTACAGAGGCTCTAAGAGACTGCTTTGAATGCACAGACTGGGATGTGCTGCTGGAAACAGAGAAGAACATCATGGACATTGATAGACAGGTTGACTGTTTTCCTGATTACATCAACTTCTGTAGAGACACAGTCATACCTACAAAGACTGTACACTGTTTCCACAATAACAAACCTTGGATTACCAGTGACATAAAGGCAATCCTCAATGAGAAGAAGGCAGCTTTTAGAGATGGTGACATACAGTACAGGCCAAAAGTTTGGACACACCTTCTCATTCAATGCGTTTTCTTTATTTTCATGACTATTTACATTGTAGATTCTCACTGAAGGCATCAAAACTATGAATGAACACATGTGGAGTTATGTACTTAACAAAAAAAGGTGAAATAACTGAAAACATGTTTTATATTCTAGTTTCTTCAAAATAGCCACCCTTTGCTCTGATTACTGCTTTGCACACTCTTGGCATTCTCTTCATGAGCTTCAAGAGGTAGTCACCTGAAATGGTTTTCCAACAGTCTTGAAGGAGTTCCCAGAGGTGTTTAGCACTTGTTGGCCCCTTTGCCTTCACTCTGCGGTCCAGTTCACCCCAAACCATCTCGATTGGGTTCAGGTCCGGTGACTGTGGAGGCCAGGTCATCTGCCGCAGCACTCCATCACTCTCCTTCTTGGTCAAATAGCCCTTACACAGCCTGGAGGTGTGTTTGGGGTCATTGTCCTGTTGAAAAATAAATGATCGTCCAACTAAACGCAAACCGGATGGGATGGCATGTCGCTGCAGGATGCTGTGGTAGCCATGCTGGTTCAGTGTGCCTTCAATTTTGAATAAATCCCCAACAGTGTCACCAGCAAAACACCCCACACCATCACACCTCCTCCTCCATGCTTCACAGTGGGAACCAGGCATGTGGAATCCATCCGCTCACCTTTTCTGCGTCTCACAAAGACACGGCGGTTGGAACCAAAGATCTCAAATTTGGACTCATCAGACCAAAGCACAGATTTCCACTGGTCTAATGTCCATTCCTTGTGTTTCTTGGCCCAAACAAATCTCTTCTGCTTGTTGCCTCTCCTTAGCAGTGGTTTCCTAGCAGCTATTTGACCATGAAGGCCTGATTCGCGCAGTCTCCTCTTAACAGTTGTTCTAGAGATGGGTCTGCTGCTAGAACTCTGTGTGGCATTCATTTGGTCTCTGATCTGGGCTGCTGTTAACTTGCGATTTCTGAGGCTGGTGACTCGGATGAACTTATCCTCAGAAGCAGAGGTGACTCTTGGTCTTCCTTTCCTGGGTCGGTCCTCATGTGTGCCAGTTTCGTTGTAGCACTTGATGGTTTTTGCGACTCCACTTGGGGACACATTTAAAGTTTTTGCAATTTTCCGGACTGACTGACCTTCATTTCTTAAAGTAATGATGGCCACTCATTTTTCTTTAGTTAGCTGATTGGTTCTTGCCATAATATGAATTTTAACAGTTGTCCAATAGGGCTGTCGGCTGTGTATTAACCTGACTTCTGCACAACACAACTGATGGTCCCAACCCCATTGATAAAGCAAGAAATTCCACTAATTAACCCTGATAAGGCACACCTGTGAAGTGGAAACCATTTCAGGTGACTACCTCTTGAAGCTCATGGAGAGAATGCCAAGAGTGTGCAAAGCAGTAATCAGAGCAAAGGGTGGCTATTTTGAAGAAACTAGAATATAAAACATGTTTTCAGTTATTTCACCTAATTTTTTGTTAAGTACATAACTCCACATGTGTTCATTCATAGTTTTGATGCCTTCAGTGAGAATCTACAATGTAAATAGTCATGAAAATAAAGAAAACGCATTGAATGAGAAGGTGTGTCCAAACTTTTGGCCTGTACTGTATATATATATATATGTATATATATATATATGTATATGTGTATGTGTGTGTATATATATATATATATATATATATATGTGTGTGTGTGTGTATGTATACACACATAACCTAAACTGGCCATCGTCGTCTACCCCGGCTTGATGTTCCTCTTCTGATACTCTTACTCCTGTTGACACAGGGCATCCAAAACTAATAAGTCGGGGAGCTAACTTTCTATGTTGCTGCCATGACGGCGGTGCACCGGAGGTTCCCAGACGGGTATATTAATGAATTTTCAAACATTCAAAGAGATAATTTCACCCTACTTCTAAAAGCCTATCACCATGCATTACAATCTGGAACCCTGGTGCCCTCTTGGAAGGAGGCTACAATAGTTGTAATACATAAGGAAGGCAAGGACGCCACCAAATGCGAATCATATAGACCCATATCACTGTTGAAGACAGACCTTACTAGCATACTAGCAAAACACGTCAATAAAATCATAACACAAACTAAAACTGCAAGCAGTTATGAACGGGGGCCAAGCCTCCCTGCGCAACTCGGCCCCCGGGTGTCGCGGAGCCCTTGGAAGTAGGCCCGACCAAACATCACTAAGCTTTATGGCTGGCCTCAGGACCGACTCTGCATCACACTCACCAAATTTCATATGAATCTGATCAACTCTCATGTCACTTGATGTTTCTCTGTTTATAGGGCCCCCTACCGGTTAATTTGTGGCAAATTTGGCCCAGAGCCTCTGGTTGACGTCTGAAACAAGTGACTTGAGTTTGACGTTGATAGCTTTTACTTTGACAAAAATATGCACCGGTATGTGTTTTTTAGGTAGCAGAAAAAAAAAAAAAAAGTTTATTTATAACTACTGCGTATTTTTGAGTAGTAAAATTCTTTTGTTAACTTTTCATCAGGCAAGTCTGGTGATTTCATGTGCAAAGTTTCATGCAGATGGAGCATCAACACTAGGAGGAGTTAGAAAAGTAGGTTTTTGATGTGTAGTGACTTACAAAGAGAAATATGCAGGGGGAGTGGGCGTGGCCTATGTCAGAAAATGCGACTCATTTAGGGAACACATGGATATAAATTTTATGAAGATGTGATTTAAAATGTGGAAGTTACAGGCCAAAATGCGTTTGCCTCCGTTATAGCGCCACCTAGTGGAGTAGACACACAATTTTTGGTATGGGTGGTCTGTGTGCTATTCTATATATACCCTGTGAATTTCAAAGCCCTCAGTATAAAAATAAATGTTTGTTGTTGATCTTGTAATAAGCCACGCCCACTTTGACCAGTCGTGATAAACTTCAAGTTATGGCCTCAGGAGTGACCCAGCATCATACTCACCACATGTCGTACAAATCGGTGCTGCCATTTGAGAGATATAAATTTCCCATATTTGCAGCGCCCCCTAGTGGCCAACATTAGTCAAATTTGGCTCATAACCTCAGAGTCACATGCCAAGCAAGGATCTCAGATTTAGTGTTGTTAGCATTTATTTTGACTGAGATATGCAACAGTTCGCGTTTTTATAGGTAGCTAGCAAAATGTATTTGTTAATAATTTGTGCATATTTGTACCGAACAAAATTCTTTTGATAACATTAGATCAGGTCCAGCTGACGACTGTCTGTGCCAAGTTTCACGCCGATCGGACAAAATCCCAAGGAGGAGTTTAAAAGAGCAGGTTTTCCAGTTTTCATGATTTTGTGAAAAAAAATTATAGGCGGAAATGGGCGTGCCCCAGCCCAGGTGATTCAGCACTATTCAGGGAATCTGGGGATATGAGGCTGTTGAATGTGTGACATACAGTGTGGGAGTTAAAGCCCAAAACGCGTTGACCTTGGTTATAGCGCCCCCTGCTGACGGACCTATGTCATTTTTTTGCGTCTGAGGTACGTGCAGGGGTCTGGACCAACCCTCCAAATGGCACCACCCTCCCTTGCACGGTTTAGCCTGCACCATCACTTTTACCAACGGAAAAATAAAAATAGAGAAAAACTATAATAATAATAATAAAAACCCGAACAAAAACAATAGGGTTCCCAGGACCAGCGGTGCTGGGAACCCTAATTATTATCCCAGATCACACTGGGTTTATTACCGGTAGATATTACAGGGATAACGTCAGACGACTACTGAACTTAATGACCACCCAAATGTCCAGGAGAAGGAAGCTAAGACGTAAGCTAAACGTAAGAAGGAGTTCTGTCTTTTCAAGAGTGCAACATAAACTTGGTGTTTCCGCCCGGTCTTGGAAAGTTTTTCACGGACACTGAACGGCGAGGAACCGGCAAACAAAGACGATGGTAAATGCCGAAGCTGCTAGCCTAGCATGCTAACACCTTGAGACCTCAGTATACCAGAGAAGCAGCGAAGGTAAAAGATTTCTGGCATGGCTAATACGAGACAAATGTCGCCAACTTGGGAGAGTTTATTGGCAGAGATAGAAGAAAAGTTATTAACCCTTTCAGCACCAGAGTTAACGGATGTCTGTGCGGCACTCACTGACGTGGAAGAGAGTGACAGAGACTTGACAACATTCAGAAGGTGAAAATGTTACATCACTGAAGGATGAGGGGATGTCTCTGTTGCTGAAGGTAAATGACAAGCTTGATGAACTGAAAGAGAGAAACGTCAGTGATGATGAATCCAAGGCCAAACAGACAGTGCTTCAGCACCGCCTTGTGGGGGGAAATGGTACTGCATCCAATAATCCGGATGAGGAAAGAGGGTACATTTCTGCTCCAAATGTAACTGAAACAGTCACTGTCCCTGTCAGAAATCCTGCATTTGTCCACCTACTCTACAGAAGAGAGTTAAAAATTGTGGGACAAATAGGAGAACCAAATCAAAAGGACAAGTTAGGATATGCAAGCCTGGAAAGACAAATTCAAAGAGCTTTAAAGAAGGGATATGATGAAGGAGAACTCGTGGAGGCTGTCATCCAAGCTATAGTCCCAGGAACAAAACTGAAGAGTTACCTGGAAAGCAGGGTTAATTTGTCTTTACAAGCTCTAAGACAGATACTGCGGACGCATTATATCGAGAAGGATGCTACAGAGCTGTACCACTCCCTCACTCGTGCAGTCCAGGAACAAAGAGAAACACCAATACAGTTTTTGGTGCGAGCCATGGACCTGAGACAACAAATCCTCTTTGCCTCAGAAAGAGTTTAATCTGGACTAAAGTACAGCTCGGAACTGATCCAGAACCAGTTCCTGCGAACAGTGATCGCTGGCCTTCAGGATGACACTATTCGAGCAGACTTAAAACCATATCTACAGGACCCAAAGGTAACCGATGAAACCCTTTTGGAAAGGATGACAGCTGTCTACAGCCTGGAAATGGAAAGGAAGAACAAGCTGTTAACTACATCAAAGGCAAGGATGATAAAAGTTGTAGCAGTAACTGAGGAAAGTGAGAAAAGGGAAGAGGAAAGCTGCTTGCACAAAACAGTCAACAAGAACAAACAGAGTGAAACTCACAAATGTGACACACTGATGGAAAACGTTGACCAAAGCAACAAAGCCATATGCGAAGCTATCCAGAGCCTCACCACTCAAATTGCAAGCCTCAATCAGACTCCTCAGCCCCAAATGGTGAGAGCAAGTAAGCAGTCGGAGATAACTCGGAGATATCAGCCACAGCCCAGGGCAGCAAACCCCAAACGATGCCAGTAGTGTCAGGTGTAGGGCTGGGCGATATGGCTGAAAAATGTATCACAGTATAAGTGTTTCATATCAGTCGATATTGATAATTATTGAATTTTTTAAAACCTATTTGAAATAAGCTGAAAAATGTATCACAATATAAGTGTTTCATATCAGTCAATATTGATAATTATTGAATTTTTTAAAACCTATTTGAAATAAGGACCAGAAGAAAAAAATGTTAAATTTAAACACTTTTATTTTAAATGTAACCTTTCCTCAGTAATGAACAAACGAACACAGGGGAAAAAGAGGTCAACATAACCATGAAAAACAGTCAAATAAATAAATATACTGGTTAATTATAAAATCCGAGGTACTGCCAAACTGGCGAACTGACCTTTCCTAGACAGAGTCTACTGTATATTAACACTTAAAATAACGTGTACAGATGTGAAGCCCTGGCTGTATCTGACTGATCCTTAATGAAAGCTGTTGTCTTGTACTTTTTTTTCCTCTGAAAATAATAATCTTATAGTCAACCACTGTTTATTTAGCCTGTGTAGTTGAGTGGACAGGTCAAACTGATATGATGCTGATTTACAGGAGAATTCATGTCAAATAGAAGTTAAACCATGAACATAAACTACAGATCACCTGTAAAACATTTTAATAAATTAATCTGTCATAATTAAAACAACTGGAGACTGAAAACAAACTGACATACAGGTCTGATCACTTTTTTAATGAATTGACATCATTCCAGACAGGATGTAAGTGTGTCTGTGACTTCCTGTACGGACTGAAGGCTGCTGGAAACTGTCAGGAAACTGTCCGCGGCTTTTTGTTACTGCCCTCCGCTGCGGCCGCCTGCTCTCGTCTACTTTCCAGGTGAGGCGCAGTTCATCTCAAACAAGCCTATTTTCTCCTTTCACTGTTTTGTTATGAGTTGCAGACACGAGGCACGAAGGCGCAACCAAACATGAAACTGCTAGTGTGTGTCTCACTCAACAGGTTATTGGAACGTTACGTACGTTACAAGCAGTGAGTGAGTGAGTGAGTTTGTTCATGCAACCAAACTTGCTTAGCTGGGCCAGGAGCACCGGGAGAGGCTGAAGCCCTCGCTGGAACTACATCCCCCAGAATGCCTTGCGGTTCAGGACGGTGATTTTCTTCCTGTTTTATCAACAGGTTTTGTCAACTCTGAAGGAAGATGTAGTCACTGTTACAAATGTGGCAGCACAGAACACTGGGCATCTGGTTGTCGTGCTGAAAACATCTCAGCCACAACAAATACAATCGAAACCCTGCTACATTCTGGAGGAAAGATGGACAATGTGGATCAGTTCAACCTGAAAACCCCTCTCACTGGTAAGCAAAGGAAAACTGCAAAGCTGCTAGGAAAGAGGTGCCTTGTCCGAGCCTCTCTTGGTGAAGTTAATACCACAGTACTGTGGGACACGGGTTCACAGGTGTCAATTGTAGGAGCGAACTGGAAAAGTCAATACCTGCCAGATGTTAAGGTGAGACCAGTGAAGGAGCTGCTTGAGGAGAATGGAGACTTAGATCTCACAGCAGCAAATGGAACAGATATTCCCTATGAGGGATGGATGAGAGTTGAATTCACCCTGTCAAAAAACGCTCTGCCTGGAACAGGGGTCGCGTTAACCGGATATTCGCGGTCATTGACCATTTTTTTACAACAATGACCGAAAAATCTGAAGGCCGTCCGTCATTTTGACTGGTTGCAATTACCACCCCTGCCCACTTGGCAGCGGAGTGCACAGTCAGTGGTTTAAGTGGCTGCTGTTTTCACACTGCAGAGAAAAAGTCATTCAACTGATACATGTAGCGTTGTTGGCATAACGGCCTGGACACACCGGACGAGTTAGTGCCGTGGAAGTCCTGCGAGTATACTCGCAGGCGCTTGACTGTCCACACCACAGGCAGCACAATTCTCCTGCGCTCGACTCCACTCGTTTGTTCTCGTCAGTACTCATTTTTTCACTTCAGCAGGTCATTTTAAACATGGGTAAGTCCATATTTCAATCATTTTTGTAACGTAATAAGTTAATGACAATTTGTCATTGAATGTCCATGTATTGAGCGTGTTGGATAAACACAGAATGAATAGGGCATATTGTTCTGACCATTTTATTTATGTAGTTATGCCTGTAGGCTTGGTGACACAAAATTAAAATTGCAATGAAGTGATTAGGGTATTGAAAAATGTGTTCAGTTATGCACTGTTGTGTTATTTTAAATTATAAACATAAGTCTTTTCTGTGTCCGACTTCCTGTTTGGTACGATCCGCTCTATCCAGATTGACAGAAGCGCTCGCGGCACGGGTGTGTGGATGTCTATTCTTTTCGTTCATGTCCTTATTAATGCACACTTTATAACTTGCTTGTTGGATTTATTAAAAACGAACGAATGAAAACTAAATGTCTTTGAATATCTTTATTATCATTTAAAAACGAAAATTAAAATGACTGGTAAAAATAGATTATGACCGGATTTTTACGACCCTGTCGGTCAAAATGACCAGCAACGAAAAAGTCCAGCGCAACCTCTGGTCTGGAATGAGTGACAAACCAGTCCTGGTCCCAATCCTCATTGCTAGCGATGACCTCATACGCCCCATCATTGGGTTTAATGTGGTCAGAAGAACTGACACTGTCTAACGACACATCTGAAGACTGCAACCCCCCTGGTCACATGGTACAGAGACTAAGCTGGGCACTGCAAGTGCGACGCAAAACTGCCAGAGCTGTCTCGTCTGTGTTAAAATGCCAAAAGTGTGAAAACAGTCCCCACATAGCCAGGCTGGGCAGACGACCTGTCACCATACCAAAAAACAAAGTCATGGAAGTGGAATGTAGCCAGCTCAATAAGAGGGTGCTGTGTGGGTCACATGAGGTGTTTGAGCCAAATCAGGATGCACCATGGCCCACAGGACTAACCATAAGAGACCAGATGATTCGGCTTCCTGAGAGGACAACGGGAAAATAACAGTGACTGTTGAAAACTTAACTGACAGTGATATCACACTGTGTGGCCGCACGACACTAGGCTGGTTGCATGTTGTGGATGCAATCTACCCGCTGGAGACAAAACCCATGGAGGGTCATGAACCTCAGTCACCAGACAGCAGTGCCGCACCTCCAGTGGTGCAACCCAGCCAGGTTCCACAGGGTGAGCCCTGGGACCCACCTGTGGACCTGAGTCAGCTGTCAGAGGACCAACAGCAGCAGGTACAGCAGATGCTCAAAGAGGAGTGTGATGTTTTTGCAAAGGATGACTGGGACACAGGTTGCATCAAAAATCTGGCGATGGACAATACAGCTAAAGGATGACATCCCTGTACAAAAAACATCGCTCAGCACCTCTACCAAGAAGTAAAAACACACATACAGGACTTACTCAACAGAGGTTGGATCCAGAAGTCCTGCTCTTCATACTCCTCATCTGTAGTTTGTGTCAGAAGAAAGACGGGAGTCTTTGCTTGTGCATCAACTACAGGTTGCTGAACGGGAAAACACTGCCAGACCGTCATCCGATTCCCAGGATACAAGAGATCCTGGAAAACCTGGGAGGCAACTCCTGGTTCACAGTGTTGGACAAGGGGAAGGCTTATCACCAGGGCTTCATCAGCAAGAAAAGCAGACCCTGCACCGCATTCATAACGCCATGGGGACTTTATGAATGGGTCAGAATCCCCTTTGGACTCACAAATGCACCAGCAGCTTTTCAGCGCTACATGGAGGGCTGTCTGGGGGACCTCAGAGACGAAGTTTGTGTCCTGTATTTGGACGATGTGCTGGTGTTCAGTCACAGTTTTGAACAGCACATCCAAGACGTGAAGCGGGTGCTGCAGCGACAAAGGCAGTGTGGCATCAAGTTAAGACCAAGGAGACCAGAAGTGTGACTCTTTCAAACGTGAGGTCTGTTATGTGGGCCGGATCATTTCTGCAGAGGGGTACAAAATGAATCCCAAGGAGGTGGAAGCAGTACAAGCCCTGAGACACGAGACACCAACCACTCTCTGAGAACTGAAAAAACTAATGGGTTTCCTCAGTTACTACAGACCTTACATACCAGACTTCTCCAGAACAGCCAAACCTCTGTATGAACTGCTGACAAAACCAAAGTCTGTGTGCAAGCAGAAGAAAAAGGGTGCTGGCCGTCAATCTGCTCAGCTGCCACGATCACACCTAGTCCATTGGACTGAAATCCACCAAGAAATACTGGAAAAAATAGTGAGTCAGCTGACAAACTCACCCATCATGGCGTATCCAGATTTGGAGAAACCGTTCATACTGCATGTGGATGCCTCAGAGGAGGGCCTGGGTGCAGTTTTGTACCAGTGACAAGATGGAGCACTCAGAGTCATAGCATATGGGTCCAGGACTTTGACAGCGGCAGAGAAGAACTACAAGTTACACTCTGGCAAACTGGAATTTCTGGCACTAAAATGGGCCATAACAGAACGCTTTCGCGACTACCTGTTTCATGCACCCCATTTTACTGTGTACAGTGACAACAATCCACTGACATATGTCACTAAATCAGCAAAACTCAATGCCACTGGACACTGTTAGGTGGCAGAACTAGCGGATTACAGTTTCACTCTCAAGTACAGAGATGCAGATTTCTTATCTTGGCGACCAAAGCCCATGGAGGAAATCATGCAGGAATGTACAGAGGAATGCCAGCAGGAAGTCATTGAAACTGCTCGGAAAAGCTCTGGATAAAGAAAGAACAGGAGAAATTGATTGGATCTGTGCTGTCACCTGTAACACAGACGCACTGCCAGAAGAGAGCAGTATCTCTGAGCCGATCCAGCCTCTTACAGTGGAAGAGGTCAGAGCTGCCCAAAATGCAGATCCAGCTATAAACAGAGTCTTAGTCCTGAAAAGAACACATGCCCACCTGAAACATAAGCAGAAGCTGGCAGAGCATGAAGCTGTCAGACAGCTTATCAGAGAGTGGCCCTGCCTGCAGATTGATGGAGATGGGATCCTTAGGAGAGAGACAGTGTCCAGAACTCAGCTGGTTATTCCTGAGTCCCTGAAGGCCACCATTTACAAGCACGTGCACAAAGAGATGGGACACTTGGGTGCAGATCGATTGGTTGCTCTTGCCAGAGAACGCCTTTTCTGGCCCAAAATGAGACAGGAAATGGAGCACTACATTACACAGGTATGTCTCTGTGTCAAAAGGAAAAAACCCAACAGAGTAACCAGGGCGCCAATCCAGAGCATTGAAACGTCTGCACCATTTGAGATGATCTCAATTGATTATCTGCACTTGGAGAAAAGTAAGGGAGGTGAGGAGCAGGGGTCGCGTTAACCAGATATTCTCGGTCATTGACCGGTTTTTACAACAATGACCGGAAAATCTGAAGGCCGTCCGTCATTTTGACCGGTTGTAATTACCACCCCTGACCACTTGGCGGCAGAGTGCACAGTTAGTGGTTTAAGTGGCTGCCGTTTTCACACTGCAGAGAAAAAGTCATTCATCTGCTTCATGTAGCGTTGTTGACATAACGCCCTGGACACACCGGATGTGGAACCCAGCCACGGCGCCCAGCAGCGAAGGCAGTTTTCAGTCAGCGCCCATGTTAACCTATCTGATTGTCCATACAGGCCGCTGAGCAGAGCGGAGCACCCGCGGAGGCAGCGCTTCAGTTCAGCGTCTGGTCTATTTTTCATGTGAGCCGCGAGCACTTCTGTCAAGCTGGATAGAGCAGATCGTACCAAACAGGAAGTCAGACACAGAAAAGACGAGAGAATCCGGCCAATTTTCAAAATAAAATAATAACAGCACGCACTGTGGAATGTGAGGAGAAAATACCGTGTTTATAATTTAAGCACGGCTTGTTGGATGTATTAAATACGAACGAATGAAAACTAAATGTCTTTGAATATCTTTATTATCATTTAAAAACGAAAATTAAATGACCGGTAAAAATAGATTATGACCGGATTTTTATGACCCTGTCGGTCAAAATGACCGGCGACGAAAAGTCTAGCACAACGTCTGGTGAGGAGTACATACTCGTGGTGGTGGATCATTTCACTAAATATGCACAGGCATATGCAACAAAGGACAAATCCGGGAAGACAGCAGCCAAAAAACTCTTTGACTTCATCACACGCTTTGGTTTCCCATCCAGGATCCATCACGACCAGGGAAGAGAGTTTGAAAATAATCTCTTCCACAAACTCCAAAGTTACGCTGGTATACGCCATTCCCACACCTCTCCATACCATCTCCAAGCGAATCTGGCAGAACACTTCAACAGAACTTATGCTGCGCACGCTTGAGGAGACTCAGAAGTCAAGGTGGAAAGAACACCTAAATAAAGTAGTGCATGCCTACAATTCAGCAGTGCACGAATCAACTGGGTTTTCTCCATTTTTCCTTCTCTTTGGTCACGAACCCACCCTGCCAGTTGACTTAATGTTTCCAAAAAGAGGAGGCGAGAAGAGACAGTCACACACTCGCTATGCAGAGAAGTGGAGATAAGCTATGCAAGACGCCTATGCCATGGCAATGCAAAACATGAGAAAGTGTGCAAAAAGAGGACAAGAACACTATAACTGGCGTGCATGGAGTTCCACACTTGAGCCAGGTGATCACGTACTGGTGAGAAACTTAACACCAAGGGGGGGTCCTGGGAAGTTACGGAGCTATTGGGAGGACAGGATTCATGTCATCTGAGGAAGAAAAGGTCCTGAAAGCCCAGTGTACGTGATTGAACCATTAAAATGGAACAGGAAGAAAAAGAGTATTACACCGTAACTTACTGTTACCATGTCCTTACCTGGTGGAAGAGCCAGAGGTCAGTGAACCCAACCTGAGAGAAAAAGACAATGGAAACAAAACAAAGCGGACAGCAAGGAGAAATCAAAAAGCCAATACTCGCCTGACAGACACAGGCAGTTCCAGTGAAGAGGAATATCAAGTGTGGACATCAGTGAGACATGCTGATCCTCCCTTAAACGCAGAAGTACAAGAATTCTGTCCAAGGATGGAGACACAAAGAGAGAGACCTGAGTAGGCACTCATACCTGAGGAAAACCCTGAAGTAGAGCAAGTAGACGAGAGACACAGGATGGAGGAACAGGATGATGCACCTGCTTCTGAATCTGAGGATGAGCAGAGGGATGCTGGAGCCTGGAGGGAGAGACCAAAGAGAGCCCGGCAGGCCAAGCGCATCTACACATACGATCAGCTTGGTCAACCAACCTTTCAGCTGCTGAAGACCTGTGCCGTCAGTGTGAGAAACCCCTCAAGAATCAGCCATGATCTCTCTACCAGATCATCACCCATGTATCCTTTTTATAAGAGTGGGTAGAATATAAAAGAGGGGGGCACAGACAATTGAATAAGTTAAACTGGCTAGTTAATATTGTGGCCTTTAATAAGATTTTAGTTCATGGAGATGTTGTAGTGTTACTACCAGTATTAAAAGCACATATTACTGTAACATAGAAACAGGCAATCTGAACATTCATTTGAATAAAAAATGAGCACAGAGATGGGTTACTATATGAACGCATGATTGAAGTTAGGACAATAGAGCAGTACAGTGTAACTATGATAAAAATAGTGGGTACACTCATTGGATAGACTAGTTGAATGCATGGCGTTGAAATATGTACATTAACAACATAATGTCGGGTGTATATGGTAATTTCCTTGTCCCTTTGTGAAGGCTGGGGGGCCTACCAATACTTCTATGGACGATTCACCCTTCAATTTAATGGACTGTGGACACTTAGTCTTGTATTATTGCCGTGGGAATTTATAAAAAAAAAGAAACAGAGACACTAAGAGAAGTGAACAACCTAACCCTGTAATGTGTAATGTGTGTTGAAATACTCACCGTACCTGTTTATTTACCTTCCACCAAGTATTCTATTGTTGTTAATTATGGTTATCATAATACAGAAAAGAAAATGTTAGGCAACATTTTTTTTTAGTGGGGGAGGGTGTTGCGATCTAGAAATATGTGATATATATATTTCATGGAGATAGAACAGATATAGCAGTTACATGAAAATGCACTTCAATTTTGTTTATCCATTATCCAGATATTTCGTGTTTTAGTCTGCTTTATATCATCAAAAAAAAAAAAAAAGTAACGCAGCACCAGGGAGAATAAAGTTGCCAAAGGTAAGAAGAAGTCCTGTCTTTTCAAGAGTGCAACAACAGCTTATTAGAGACAACAGCAACATAACGGGGTTGACAATAAATGGAGAACAACATAAATCATTATTGTATGCAAATGATGTTTTTTTATAGCTAGCCGGACTGACGACAACAATTCCATACCTAAAGAACCTCATTTCCTCATATGGGTACTTCTCTGGCTACAGAGTGAATGTGGACAAAACAATGCCTATGGACATATGGGGTAAAATTCCACAAACAGTCAAGCTTCAGAGTGGATTCACATGGCCAACAGATGGGATAAAATATCTCGGAATTAAAATCCCCTCATCGTTAGAAAAGTTGTACGATGCAAACTATAAAAGCATAATTCAAAACATTAGCAAAGATTTGGACCGATGGTAGACGCTCCCACTATCTTTGTTCGAAAGTGTACGTATGAACCTGTTGTCTAAGCTTCTTTATCCATTTCAGATGTTACCTATTGATATTCCTAAATCCACATTTGATAAATTGAAAAGGCTTATCTCTAAATTTATATGGCAAGGAAGGTGACCAAGAATTAGACTAAAAACATTGCAGCTTTCTAAACCACATGGAGGGCTCGAACTCCCAAACTTTAGGTACTTTAGGCAGTTAAAGCCTTTAACAACATGGATTCAGTATTCTCCCTGTACACGTTGGCTCAACATAGAAAAAACCTATATGAATAGGCCCTACAGGCTCTGCCTTTCCTAGATGTCCAAATAAGAGAAACTCAAATGGGTGTGTGGACCAGAGCCACAATTAAAATTTGGAGGAAAATAAAACTGTTATTTGGACTGCCTAAAGCAGGGCGCCATGTCATTGGTCTGACAGCCCATTGGTCCGACATCCCATTAGTCCAACGTCCTGTTGTTCCGATATGTGATTATACTAGGCTATACTGTATTTGTGTACCATAGAGGATCAGGAAACGCAACAAAAGTAGGCTACTGGTCGAGATACATGTGTCATAGAGAGGAGAGAATGAAACACCATATCCTCCTGTTGTTAACTCTGGGGTTCGGGTTGTGTGGGGAGCTCTCCGCGGTGCTGAATGGCTCCTGGCGGGCGTATTTCTGCCTTGATGGCACGCCGCGACCGGCTCTGGGTCAGCTGGGAAAGGCTTGAGGCGAAGCAGGCTCACGGCTTATGTGTTTGCCACTTTCTTTTTCATTTTAACCCACACCATGATCTTTTCCTGACCTTAACCAAGTGATTTTTGTGCCTAAACCTAACCAGACCTTAACCACAGGGCATCATGATGATTTCAACGGGACTTCGGAACAATGGGATGTCGGACCAATGGATTGTCGGACCAATGGGCAGACACCCTAAAGCAGTATCAGCGCTAACCAACATTGAATGTATAAAGGATTTTACCCCCTCCCATAATGATTCAGGGTTTAAAAAATTGGCAGAACATGGACTCATGAATCTACACAAACTCTGTGATACCAGCCTTAAGTCTTTTGAACAGTTAAGGGAGGAACACAGGCTTCCTTAAACTGGAGACTTTTTTTAGATATTTACAATTAAGGAGTTTTCTAACAAAACATAAAGACTGGAATAAAGTTTTGGAGCCCACCCCAATTGAGGAGTTCTTGATAAAAATACAAACAGAAAATGGGGGCAAGAAAGTTGAAGTTCATTTTTATCAGATACTTTCAAGCATGACTCTCAATAATACACTACAGATAAAAAGGAGATGGGAAACTGAAATGGGTACAGACATACCACAGGACAAATGGGAGGGTGCATTGGCGCACACTTGGTAACCAACTCAAATACTTGGAGGAAGTTTAGTTGGAAGGTGGTAATGAGATTTTTTTGGACACCATGAAATAGTGGCAAAAATGGGCTCAACATACTCGAATAAATGTTGGAGAAACTGTGGTACACAGATTGGCAACCATACCCACATATTTTGGACATGCACTAGGTTAAGAACATTTTGGGAAGAGATTTTTGAAGCGCTTAAGAGAATATTTTACCAAAACCTCATAAAAGATTCAAGGATAGCAATATTGGGCTTAACACCAGAGGGTATCAAGGGGAGAGCAAAAAAAAAAAACTTTTACAAATATTGACAATAGCAGCACTTAAATGCATCACAATTAAGTGGTTAAAACCTGACCCCCCGACATATATGTGGATTGATAAGGTATGGGAAATTTACCAGATGGAACAGATATTATACCCCTTGAGACTCTAAAAAAAAAATATTTATCAAAAGATGTGCCCCTGCTATCGCCATACTAACATAGTAAAGTGACTGAAATCCGCCTACATACTTTACAGCATATTTGTATTATTGTCTCCCCCACTTGACTTACCCCCGATGCATGTACATACACTCATACCACTGTTCGTCGCACACACACACAACTCCCCTCACTTACAACCACCCCCCCCCCCCGTCCTTTCCCGTTTTGTTTTAAATGTATCTATTTTTTTCTCTTTTGCTTCTTCCTTCAGTCTTTATCGTCCAACATTTCCGTTTCCGAACTTATACCTTTATTCCATTGCAAAACCAATGCTTTAAGCTAGGATGCGTTTGGTGTATTTTAATGCATTTTGTCTGCTGCTAAGACACATAGACACAGCTGTAAAAATAGAAAAAACTGTATGGAAATTTTGAAAATGATTGTATAGGTTGCTGGATTCTAAATAAACACTAAGTTAAAAAAAAGACTGTGAGACATGGGCACCGCGTTCATGTGTGTGCATGTGTTTTAGCTGGTCTTGCGCGCAAGCGCACACATGTGAGCATGGTGCACAGAGAGGCAGTTAGAGCTACAGGCTACAATGAGGCTAAAAACAGAGTTCAAATTACGTTTTTCCAAACAACTTTTTATGTCGGGGCTTCAGGACACTTGGATCACTATGAACGAGCAGTATGGAGATATTTTGTGGTTTCAATTATGTGTTTTTGGACGTTTGAATCTCGGGCGCCGTAAGCCTCCATTAGGTGGAGTTGTATTGCTACCCCCTCTCCCCTGGGATCTCCGCAAGGGATGTGAGGACTCTAAAACTTCACCTGAGCCTCCCTCGGCATATGGGTGAGTAGATAATGGCTGAATTTTCATTTTTGGGTGCACTCTCTCTTAAAGCTAAGTTCACACCTCGACAACTTCCAAAGTCTTCCAATTGATGTACTGTTCACTCTACACAACTTGCTGTCTTGTAATCCCAAGTCTTGAAGTCACTGTGGTTTTCATACTACATGACTGACCGGCAACAGAGAGGTTACACTCTCTAAGATCGTTCACCAGGAGGAAACCCTGATGAATAGGCCTATGTCTTGTAATGCACATGTCCACTCATGGTGCTTACAAATATCAAGGGTTATTAAAGATAAATTAATAACAAACATTTAGGGCTTGGCGATATGGCCTAAAAACAAAATCTCCGATTTTTTCACAACAAATCCAATTCACGATTTAAATCGTAAGCACATACCTGGGGTCCAAAACTTTCAGCATGTGAATAAATCCCGGCTTTTCCACAGTATATATGGTGAGTCCACTCTGAACTATGGGAGCCCAGCGGGGAGCGGCGGTGGTGGATGTTAAATAGAAACTCGATTTTCATTAAAACAAATCGACCTAAACTACAAATTCGAATTAATCGATAAAATCGATTTATCGCTTAGCCCTTTCAACATTACAGGTTATTATACATTGTATGCAATAGTGGTCGTCTCTCCCCCACATAACCCCAGCTCATTTTGAAGTGTAGTGAACATCGTATGATAGATGACAGTATATTCAAAACAATACAACACAAGATACATTTTATGTTTGTTCCTTATTTTGCTGCTCATTTTTATTTGCTAGCTTAATGTGTGATGCCAATTGAGTAAGAGATTGCGTTAGTTGTTGCCAGATGTCTTGTGAGTGTGTTGCTTAAAGAGAGACATGTCTTGATCAAAGTTAATTTCCTCCTGATTTGTCAGTACGAAAAATGTTGTTTGTGTCAGTATGTTTAGAAGGGTTAGGGCTCGTGAGAAAGACTTACTTCAGTGACTATGAGGGGAAGTGAGCCATCTGGATTTATCAATGGTCTCTGCTCTCTTTCTCTGTCCCTCTCAAACACACAAACATACTTTAAACACAACTGCAGGGCTCAGTTTTTGTCTCTGTTCTCAACCTGTGTCTTGCACTCTCATTGGCTGTAGCTCGCTGACAGAATCCCTGAGGTCCACATATTCAGCATGCTAGAATATCTGGAGTGCATCTGCATTGCATTGGCAACTTCTCGCCTCACATCTTTGTACAGTTAGTGTTCACACACCAATTTTGCAAGTGCGAAGCCAACACTGATTTTCATCTTATCTGGGGCCTCTGTTAGGGAGCTCCACCAACTATATGCTAGTGGCAAATCAGGGCTTAAGTTGTGGTAGTGTTAACTAGGCATAACGCAACATGTTTCAAGATCTTCCTCAAAGCTGAGAATGACATCATTGAAGCTCTGAGGATGTTTTCTGATAATTTTAGAGAAATGGAGGAACAACAGAAACGCAAGTATGCGGCAGAGAATACCAAGCTATCACCTGCAGAGAATGCGCTGAAACAGCTTATTGATGGGAACTACTGCAAGCTTGAGTTTGGAGCCATGCAAGCGTTCAGCAGCAAGTAACTTTGAATCCTGCAAAATGGCTACATGGATGACAAAGTCCAGTTGAGACAACTACCACTGATGTAACACCAGCTCCTTAGGCCATCGTTGAAATGTTGAGATGGCAGTACAAAGCAGGGGCGAAAATCCCATTTCATAGTTGGGGGGGGACAATAAACAGTAAAATTTTAAAGAATAATTCCTACAGAGAGGTAGGAGAGCCTACAGACAGGTACCATTAGCTACGAGCCGCTCCGCCACTGACTGCTCTTGTCCTGTCCTCTCCCTCTTCTTTCTCTTCTGTCCTCTCTGACTGTCACTAAACTCTGAGCTTAATCATTAGCTTTTAGCTTAGCAGCACTCATAATTGAGTAGGTTTTTGAACAATGCAGGAGAAATGTTGCAGACAGTTTACATTATCAGCCTGGGCCTGGGGCTTGTTGTAACAGTAAATGGGATGTGTTGTAACTTGTGTAAGTTAAACTGTGTCTGTGTGAGTGTACATCTCACCCTGCGATGCACGATGTGGGTAGCCCGGTCCAGCCACACGCTGCTACTGCTGCCAAGTAGCTACTAACGGCTGCTAGCCCCACCTGTTGAAAAGAGTGTGGGATATACCACTACTAGGAATGGGGTCAGGGAGGGCATGAGGATACAAAGGATATACAAAGGATATTGTTGAACATAAAGGTGTTTCTGTAGAACAATAGACTTATGATGTAGAACAATAGACTTAATGATGTGAGAACAGTGAGGACACAAGATCTGAAAACCAGTATTAAGATGACAGTGATACTGAAGAATGACATTTTGAGTTTACAGAGTGTGACGGTTTGACTTGATTTCCTTTCTTTTGAAATCTGTTTCACGGTGCCAGCCAGGTTTCTCTCCTGGCATTTAAGATTAGTCAGTCAGTTTGTCTATTTGTTTGAAAACGTCACACAAGGATGAACACTTAAAATGAACACCCTTACACTGAATGAACGTGAAAACCACAACACAAATAATTTTCAAACCTAATATGAGTGTATATTTCAAACACCGGCAAAAATAAACAATTCTCAAAGTTCACCACACAAAGAACAAGCCAACACAAAATTCCACTTCAGGTTTTTCCTTTTACTCAGTCTCTTTCAAATGTTTAAAGAATCAAAAAAAAAAATAAATAAATAAATCAAATTCAGTTCATCAAAGTTCAGTTCATCAACAAAGGTCAGTTCATCAACGAAGTTAATTTCAGTGCAGTTCAAAAAAATATCAGCAACCTTTAACAAAAAAACTCCTTGACCAACAAATACTCACGATAGTGTGGTGCTGTAAATAACAGAACAACATATATATTTCAGTAACACTCCTAATGAATGGTCCAGCTCCAAAAATAGAAAATTTATTTGTGGCTGCAGAATTTTTTTAATCGTGGCAGGCCACCAAAAATAAATGAATGTGTGGAAAACCCTGCATGGGAACCAGATACAAAGTCATTTCTATGAAAGTTGCTCAGTGGTACATGACACTTGGATGTATAAAGAGACCTGGATACAGTGTTGGAGGAGGGGCCCTATTTTTGCCTGTGAGAGTTGCTTAGTGGTGCATGAAGCCACTACCTATGTTTTTATATTGTTGTTCCAGGGAAACAAAGAAATCTACACTAAAATAAAATAACCCAACTGTTTTTTAAGTAATGAAGCTCCTCATTACACTACCTTTGAATCAGCACAAATTCAGTCATAGAAGTTTATGGAACAGTCTTTAATATAACTTTTTAAATGAAAAACATCCTTAAGAAAACTGCTTCAAAAGGCTTTTTACTGCATATATCATAATTACCTCTCTAATATATATTTTATTTTGCTGTAAGAACATCAACAAATTTCTCCTTCGATTTTTCATCTTGCCAAAAACTACATTACACAAGATTACACTGAACACATCATGAGAACATTATGATTAACCATCACCTAACACTAATTTTTACTGAATAGAGCTTGAATGCATCATAATGTTACTCAGTGCAACCTCCATGAGCTGTTAGTTGCGGCCACCGGCTACTAGAAGCAAACAGCTAATGCTGGCTAACTAGCTGTTCTTTTGATTGTAACACAGATTTGTTGCAGTTCTTGTCGCTGTCTTGTCACACAACAGTGAGATCACTGAGCCCAGTTGCCAAACAGCCACTGTATTCCTCATGTACCTGTTCATCAATTTAATTTTGTGGCTGTTAGTGTGGAGCCCTGCTTTTTAGCCTGCGCAAAACTGATGTGACGCAACAGAAAAACATCAGCAACTGCCATCGGTGAATGTCGTCTTATTTGCTGATAGGCCGATGGCAGTCAACAAGGCAAATATCTGCCGATACCAGTGTTCAGCTGATAAATCGGTGCATCCCTAAAAATTACCTGGATCCTCTGCAGTATTGGGCCCAAAGAGTAAGACTTCTGCCAGTTGAGAGCTACCTCTGATGTAGCACTGCACTAACCTGAAATGGGACAAAATGATTGACTCGTACGGCTCCTCTAGACTTTCAAAATGCTATCAGTCAAAATGAATCAAATCCTGAAGGAGAATGGAGTCATTTTGTGGGGATTGTGATGCTTAAAAAAATGTATCCACTGATGTATAGACGTCTCTTTCCCAATGCAAGTGTATAGGAATGAGTCTTTTTGGGCTCAGTGGCATCATATTTTGTTCTGGGAAGCTGTAGTTACACAGTTTGGACACTATGTCAGAATGGCCCCACTTCTTGGGGCCTGGCATACTCCATTAGCCCAGTTTAAGATCACTTAATTAGCATGTTACGCAATAGTGCTGTACACAATAAAAAAAAACATACACACAGTAACAGGTACATACAAGTAGGGCTGTGTGGTATACCGGTTCATACTGAAAACCGGTATTTATTTTCATTACGATATGAATTTTTCATATACCGCAATACCAGCGAATAGCCCAAACAACGCCGGGAACATGTGCGGTGGGAAAGTGTTTCAGCAGAGACCCATTTCACTGCTGCACACCACATGCGTGCTAGAGCTGGCGAGAGTGAGAGCATAGAGAAAAGTTTAGAGGTGAGAATGGCTGCCGGAGAGAGTCCTGAAAGCGAAGCAACTGTACACGTTGTTGAAGAAGAACTCGTATCAAAAAGAGCAGTGTTTCCCCTATATGCAACTAGCAGCGGTGCATTGCCGTTTACAGTTCTCCTCTGCTCTCTGTATCGCGCACGGTGGAGTTTCGCCCCAATGCGCGCACACACACACACCCACACACACACACTAGAGCGTGGCTCGGGCCGCATTTTCCTGACCGTAGCCGACCAGAGTCCGAGACAATTATAACAGAGCACAGCACTAATGGAGCGGAGCCTGTGTTGTGTTCAGGCATTGTCACGTAAATAACAAATTCCAACACTTGAATAGGTCATAGCATAACACAGCAGCATGTCAAGTGGGCCAAACCCGAGCAAAATACCGTGAAAGTGATATGATTTTTTAAAAAACGTGAAGTGAAAATTTTGTCATACCGTCCAGCCCTACATACAAGGAATATGAACAAAATGTAAATAGAATGGAGTATCGGTGAACCAAGTACAAGATTACATTGGTTACACTGGAGAAGCTGCAACCAGAGAAGAATTAGAATGATTATCACTGTTGCTTGATAAGTGACTTGAATAGTGAATATCAAGGTTGTTGTTGGTAAATGTTATGTCATAGATAATTAGTAAAAAGCATAATACATTTTCATTTTTCTCCTTTCTTTATCACTGCTTATCACTGCTTGGTCACATTACAAGACTCTGCATGTTCTAGTTCCAGTCATTGTATTAAAAATTGATAATGAGGCATTCCTAGGTCATCATTGTTATTATTATTATTATTATTATTGTTATGTTAATAGATTTTTCTTGTGCTGTGCACATTGTTTACAGCCAGACGGTGGACCTCCTGATGCAGGAGTCTGGCTGCAGACTGGAGCACCCCTCTGCCACCAAGTTCCGCAATCATGTCATGGAAGGAGAATGGGACAAGGTAGATTCAAGTTATCTGAAATGCGTATCCAGACTCAGAGAAGTAGAAGAAGTCTAATGTGCCAACATAAGATTGTTTCAGTGTTTGAAAGCTCCATTAGTCAGTGTTTGTCTAGTAATGGGTTGACCAGTTGTGAAACGTAGTCCAGTTTGTGTTCTTTATGCCCCTTCCCTCTCTTTATTCAGGCTGAGAGTGACCTGAATGAGCTGAAGGCACTGATGCATTCTCCAAGTGCTATAGTGGTAAGTGGCAAGCCCAAAAATCCACAGACCACTGATAAACAGCTGTGACTCTATGCAGCAAATAAACCTTTTTTTGCCATGCACAAACACAAGAGCCATGAGCACAAATCTCTGAAAAAGGGAAACAGAAAAACAAAAAAAGAAGAATGCCGGGTTTCAAGCCAGCATGGAAGTTGAAAGCTGGGTAAGATCGAGACCCTTTACAATGTAGGACACTTGTGTTAAAGATAAACAACAGGTTTTATGACAATCAGACAGATTCTCATTCATTTATGTCCAAATCTCTACCGGGCCACGCTCTTCTTTGGAAACTCTGTCGCTTCCTGTTGGTCAACAGCAGAAACATTTTGGGGACATGCTTAAATGTCTTATATAATCAAGTCCACTGAGTTTGGTGATGTTTGAACAAACACTCATTGATTTATTGCCACATTTTGAGAAAGACCATTGTACTTGTTTGGAACTTGTGGCGCCCCCCATTGCCTAATTCCAAAAAGATTTAATTTCATCATTATCATAATTGTTTAACATACCCTGACTGATAAATTTCTGATTTCTAGTCTGATCTATTTGCATTTGTGGTGCCACCTAGTGGTCAAATCTAATGAAACTTTCAGGATATGTTCCCGGTACCTCTCAAGACATTGCTTGCAAGATTTGTGATGACTGACCAAAAGGTTGTGAAGTTATGTGCTGAGCCATGCCCTCTTGAAGTTCATTGGTCAATATCTTCAAAAAGCAATGAGATATCAATAACAGTTAAAGTGTTTGTGATAAAACTCTGAAAAAAAATCTCACATCATTCTGCCAATTTCAGACATTCAAATAATTTCAATTCAAATATTTTGGTGACAGCTGTTTAAAAATTAGATGAAATAGAAAATGTTGTGCATACAATATGGCGGACAGTCTAGGACAGAGTAGGTTTTGCGATCAAAAAAAGATTTGAGAGCAAAAGTATCAATATTGCAATCAAAAATTTTTTTATTGCAAGTAAAAAGTGATTGATTAAAAAATGCAAATCCAGAAGTTTTGTTTGCAAATCCTAAAGTTTTGTTTGTGAGTCAATTTATTCCGTTTGCAAGTCAAAAAGTTTTGCAAGTAAAAAGTTGAACCTGGTAGGCGGGGCCTAAACTGAAAGCTGTAAGACACGTCTCAATCGGAAGGACAGCTTGCAAAGCATTTTTTTCTTCTTCTCTCGGTTGGCAGATTGCAAACAATTTAAAGGTGCATACCGCCACCTACTGTACAAGAGTGTGCAACATCATCATCGTCATTTAGCATTACATTACACATTCGTTTCTTAAATTCTGCTCATCAGCCTAGTACGCTTGCAAAGCAACATGGGAGTTCTGTAGTTCACAGGGAATTCAGTGCGGGAGCTGTGGCGAAAATCAATTCTGAAACCGAAGTTTTTCGGGCTCCTGTTTCCAAAAAAAATTCGAGTGGTGTGATAGAAAAATATGATATACACATGCCAAATCAGTAGGCGGTAATGTAACTTCTAACGGAAAGGCCATTTTAACCAATCAGAAGTCAGAGTCAATACCGAAATAGGGAAGTGCGGAAAATAAAAACAACCCGATCCAAAAAAGTAGCGCAACCTAATTCAGAGGTAGTGTAGTTTGTCTTTCAGCAGAGGCGCCTGAAAGACAAACTACACTACCACGAAAGCAGCGACAGGCCTGCCAATGGAGGTCCGACCTGGCTGGATCCAGAACCTCCGTTGGCAGGCCTGTTGCTGCTTTTGTGGTAGTGTAGTTGGGGTAGCTAGCAACAGGAGCAGCCTCCTTCGTTGGTCGTTAGGTAGAGCAGCTGGATATGCCATCCAAAAACAGCAGATAGCACGCTCACAAATAAAGTTAGTGTGACATATAGGGTATTTATGTGTATCTGCCCACTCAATTGTGACATTATTTTATGCATAGGATATCCAAAGACAGCAGATAGCACGCTCACAAATAAAGTTAGTGTGACATATAGGGTATTTATGTGTATCTGCCCACTCAATTGTGACATTATTTTATGCATAGGATATTGATTTTATATCTTTACAGATACTATACAGATACACCCCATTCAATTTAAAGCATAACTGATTTGAGTAAAGGCACGAGAGCAAATCTGGGTATATAAACGGTTGGTTTGCACTGCGTTCTTCAGATGGCAGTTACACCTAGAGTAAAGCTACTGAAGACCAGCAAAATCACTGTTTGTTTTCATTTATTCTTTCAGGTTGGTAAATGTCACCTAAGCACCTTCAGATTTTAGGAGTGTACCCTTAATAGATAATTTGTTTATATGGTTTGTATTGTGCTTCGTCATATTGTGTAACTGTAACGTAAGGTAACTGCATACAAGTGGATGCAACCATCACTAATACTAGTGTAGTTCCTCAGGGATTTAAGCTGTTATTACTTTAATTTTGACAATCTAACCTGTGACAACACATTAGCTAAGGTTTTAAAGACTGTAACTGTAGGTAGCTGTTGTTGATTTTGTTTAAATATGTTGAATTATAATTTTATGGGTTATTGTTTGTCAGATGATTGAGCTAAGCTAACTGACGCTAACGTCAGCTTTCACTTGTTGCCATAGCAATGGTAAACATTCACATATGGGCTAAGTGCATAGTGCAGAATCAAGCTTCATTGTAAATATAGTTAAGATACATTGTATTTAACACAGGATGTGGGATTTTAGTAGTTAGTAAACTTTTAGAAAAGAGCTATTTACCATCACTCTGACGTCAAACAATGGAGACAGGTAATAAAATACTGCGGTTATCCTATCTACACGCAACTGCTGACACCGGAGTCTTCCAAAAACTTCACCGTGGATTCCGGTTTCAAAGAAACGCGGTTTCGGGGGCCCAAAAGTGCAGTTGTGTGTGGCCAAACAGCCAAATTGCATAGAAGAATACACGGTTTCAGAAGTACACGGGTCGATGCCCCGGGGTGTAGCAGTAATGCCGATTGTTGAGCGTTTCCAGTGGGAGAGAGGGAATCGTGGGTGCAGCCTGCTCAGTATGTAGCCACGTCAAACCCACCAATAGAAACTCTTCTCTCATCCATCAGCATAGGCCCCGCCCATTAAGTGCAGTTGAATTTGCAAGCAAAAGTTGTTAAACTTGCAAGTAAAGAGGACTGACCTGCAAGCAAAACTTTTTAACTCGCAAGCAAAGAGGACTGATTTATAAGCAAAATGATCACGTTTTTACTTACAAACTTGATTTTTGATTGCAGTTCAAGAAATATGCTCTCAAAACAGTTTTATATGATTGTAACAAAAAGACAAAAATACCTCCATAACAGTCAACATTTTGTGCAGATGTATGAATTGTCAAGAACAATGTGCAGTACTATTAAGTGTTCAAAATAGTAAATAAGTAAATATTTTGAGTTTGAGCAACCGCCTATGAGCTAAGCATACAAATGCAACTAATCAGACTGATGTCAGCGGGAAACTGCATCGCCAAAGATAACAAAGAACTATTGAGGTACATCTGCAAAGCAGCACAGACACACCACCATACAAGAGGATGTTCTCAGGTTGGCATGTTGTAACTGGTCATATGTCTTACTGCCGGCAATACAATAGTTTCACTTATACAGGACCTGTATTAATCAGAGAAAGCAACTAAACTGGAACTCCCGAAAAATGAAAATGCTGTTGCATTAATTGAGCATCATTGGATGTCAGTTAATAAACAAAATTATATCAGAGTATTTATCTGAAACACTGTATTTCTTTCCAAAAAAAAAGCACTGTATATGACAGAATCAGCCCTTTGAAGTTGTCTCCTACCTCTAAAGTCATGGTTTCAAGACCACACTGTTGTAGCAGTTCCAGGGGCCCCTCCAGAAATTTTTCATAGGGGTGGCCAGATGGGGCCACTTAAAATCTTGGGGTGGCACACCAAAACTAAAAGCCATAATTTCAGGATTTTATTATACTGTTGTAGTATAGGCTGGTAGAAAACTATCAGAAAGACTTAAAGTCAGTGTAAAGCAAATTCTGCTATTTTCTTCTAAACACATTAAAGTTATAGTTGGTAATGCTGTTCAGAAACACTTTTTGTTATATAGGGTGAAATGGTCCTTCCAACCTGAGAGTAGTCAATACATAATGTGTTCAGGAAAAGGAATGAAAAAAATCAGACCTCTGTGGCAGCTGCAGGCCTGTAAAAACTCTGACCAATCCCTGCCATTCGGTGCGAATGGAAAGAACCAATCAGATGCCTTCATGTCTCGTCCTGCCCGAGCCCCCCTCCGTCCCTCCCTCCCTACATGCACTCATCACGTGTCACCGTTGCCGGAAAGATTCAGCACACTCCTCAGCAGAAATACCAAGTTAGCAGGAGTTTGCTGAACAATGGCAGAGAAAATGCAGGCAAAAATGCAGCCGTTATTTGTAACGGCTCGCCCCGCTAAACAGGCTGAGAAAGGAAAGTCAGAGGCAGAAAAGGCTGCAAGGAAAAAGGCTTTGGATAAAGCGAGAGGACAAACCAGACATTAACATCCGTGCAGCTTTTGAACGGTGGAGACAACTGAGGGAGCTGAAGGGCCTGAAAAGTGATGCAGAGGTTGCTGTCTTTCTGTTGGACAGGTAATTATTTGTTTGCTTTGGGGGGATTTGTTATTTTACTCAGCTCTCCTCTGCCCTGCCGACTGCAGGATGCGCGTTCAAGCTTGTGTGGGGCCGTGGCTTTGGGCAGAGCACTGACGGGAGGGGGAAGAGGGGGCGGAGCTTAGAGGAGGTGCCGCTTTCAAATCTAGCTAGCTCTCCAACATTACCAACTATAGCTTTAAATAGGTCATAAAAGTATTCCTCAAAATGTGTAAAAAAACATTTACAATTGAATTGTGGAGCTAGGCTTCACAAACAAAGCTATCCCTGCTACAAACACGCCCCCTGAGGCTGTAGCAGTAAATACAGGGAATCGCCTTGTTGTTCACAAATGCTTCTGGATAGAAAACCAGCAGAGTTTAGCTATATATATATATATATATATATATATATATATATATATTTATTTATTTATTTTTATTTATTTATCCTTTATTTAACCAGGTAAAACTCATTGAGATTTAAAAACCTCTTTTACAAGAGCGACCTTTTATTTATATATATACATATATATATATATATATATATATATATACAGTACAGGCCAAAAGTTTGGACACACCTTCTCATTCAATGCGTTTTCTTTATTTTCATGACTATTTACATTGTAGATTCTCACTGAAGGCATCAAAACTATGAATGAACACATGTGCTTTATCAATGGGGTTGGGAACATCAGTTGTGTTGTGCAGAAGTCAGGTTAATACACAGCCGACAGCCCTATTGGACAACTTTTAAAATTCATATTATGGCAAGAACCAATCAGTTAATTAAAGAAAAACGAGTGGCCATCATTACTTTAAGAAATACTTTAATAAATAGTCATGAAAATAAAGAAAACGCATTGAATGAGAAGGTGTGTCCAAACTTTTGGCCTGTACTGTGTGTGTGTATATATATATATATCTCACATTTTTCAGGTCACTATATCACCATTTAGACTAATCTGATGTTTGTAAAGTCTATAAATACAATGATTGAACAAACATTACTATTTGTGTGTGCACATTTTGTAATTAATAACATGGTTATCATAGATTAGCTGGGCTAACCGTTAGTTGTTAGCTGTTAGCCGTTAGCCGTTAGCGGTGCCTGTAATAACTCAGTAACTCAATAAATGGTCCGTGAAAAAATTTTTTTTTCCAGTGGATGGCTTAGTTACAATATGATTGAGCTAGCAAAGCAGTTTTGTGTTGCTATGTGTGGTATTTATTCAGTTTTGGGAAATCACAATGTCTAGAAAGCATCAGTGGCTGCAGCTGACAGGGACAGCTAACAGCAGCAGCAAAGCTAACATCAGGACATCATCCAGTTAGCTTAATCATGTTGTAACTAAGACATCTGCTGGAAAAAATATTTTCAGTCAGTGGAGCCGAACCGACACTCTCCCTCCCTGGATTACATCCTCCCGTTACGCCAGCTGCAGGTGCGGGGTTACGTCCTTGTACAGTACACAGAGGCGGCTTCCCTCCCACGAGTGGACGTGGACTGAATGGCTGCAGACATACCCCTATGGACCCGCCCCCAGCGTTTCCCAGCAGAGAGAAGTGCTTGTTTTTCCATGATTTTGAGAGCTAATTTTATATACTTAGCAATTGTTTTAATCTTTCAAATTTGGCTCAGTCATTAATGACACTTATTTCTGTGATGTGACAAACTTATAACAGACATTTTTGCTGCTTTACACAGACTTTAAGGAAATGCCTACTGATATACTTTGGTTTATTGTGTTACATTTAATGTTACTAATGATCTAATGTGCATTGACTAATAAAAGTACAGTTAACATTTTGAGTTCCACAATAATCTAGTTTTATTGTGTTATGTGTTAGGCGATTCATTGTTTTTTAAAATAGGCTAGTTATCCTTATCCTTAAAAAGACACATACAGTACAGGCCAAAAGTTTGGACACACCTTCTCATTCAATGCGTTTTCTTTATTTTCATGACTATTTACATTGTAGATTCTCACTGAAGGCATCAAAACTATGAATGAACACATGTGGAGTTATGTACTTAACAAAAAATTAGGTGAAATAACTGAAAACATGTTTTATATTCTAGTTTCTTCAAAATAGCCACCCTTTGCTCTGATTACTGCTTTGCACACTCTTGGCATTCTCTCCATGAGCTTCAAGAGGTAGTCACCTGAAATGGTTTCCACTTCACAGGTGTGCCTTATCAGGGTTAATTAGTGGAATTTCTTGCTTTATCAATGGGGTTGGGACCATCAGTTGTGTTGTGCAGAAGTCAGGTTAATACACAGCCGACAGCCCTATTGGACAACTGTTAAAATTCATATTATGGCAAGAACCAATCAGCTAACTAAAGAAAAACGAGTGGCCATCATTACTTTAAGAAATGAAGGTCAGTCAGTCCGGAAAATCGCAAAAACTTTAAATGTGTCCCCAAGTGGAGTCGCAAAAACCATCAAGCGCTACAACGAAACTGGCACACATGAGGACCGACCCAGGAAAGGAAGACCAAGAGTCACCTCTGCTTCTGAGGATAAGTTCATCCGAGTCACCAGCCTCAGAAATCGCAAGTTAACAGCAGCTCAGATCAGAGACCAGATGAATGCCACACAGAGTTCTAGCAGCAGACCCATCTCTAGAACAACTGTTAAGAGGAGACTGCATGAATCAGGCCTTCATGGTCAAATAGCTGCTAGGAAACCACTGCTAAGGAGAGGCAACAAGCAGAAGAGATTTGTTTGGGCCAAGAAACACAAGGAATGGACATTAGACCAGTGGAAATCTGTGCTTTGGTCTGATGAGTCCAAATTTGAGATCTTTGGTTCCAACCGCCGTGTCTTTGTGAGAGGCAGAAAAGGTGAACGGATGGATTCCACATGCCTGGTTCCCACTGTGAAGCATGGAGGAGGAGGTGTGATGGTGTGGGGGTGTTTTGCTGGTGACACTGTTGGGGATTTATTCAAAACTGAAGGCACACTGAACCAGCATGGCTACCACAGCATCCTGCAGCGACATGCCATCCCATCCGCTTTGCGTTTAGTTGGACGATCGTTTATTTTTCAACAGGACAATGACCCCAAACACACCTCCAGGCTGTGTAAGGGCTATTTGACCAAGAAGGAGAGTGATGGAGTGCTGCGGCAGATGACCTGGCCTCCACAGTCACCGGACCTGAACCCAGTCGAGATGGTTTGGGGTGAGCTGGACCGCAGAGTGAAGGCAAAGGGGCCAACAAGTGCTAAACACCTCTGGGAACTCCTTCAAGACTGTTGGAAAACCATTTCAGGTGACTACCTCTTGAAGCTCATGGAGAGAATGCCAAGAGTGTGCAAAGCAGTAATCAGAGCAAAGGGTGGCTATTTTGAAGAAACTAGAATATAAAACATGTTTTCAGTTATTTCACCTTTTTTTGTTAAGTACATAACTCCACATGTGTTCATTCATAGTTTTGATGCCTTCAGTGAGAATCTACAATGTAAATAGTCATGAAAATAAAGAAAACGCATTGAATGAGAAGGTGTGTCCAAACTTTTGGCCTGTACTGTATACAGCTTAATTTAAAGGTGTACATTTATTGTAATCAAAACAATTACTGGGAAAAAGCAGGCACTGGCAGATACAAACAGAAGCAAGTACAGAAATACTCATATCTTTGCTTTATGTAACAAGAATTTCCCACCAGGGATCAATAGTCTTTCTGATTCTGATTTCCAGACTATACAGTATGTGTATCTTATGTTTAACAAACACTCATATCATTGCTTAATGTAATACAAAAAAATTATTACAGTTACAAAAAAAAATTCCCACCAGGGATCAATAGTCTCTGATTCTGATTACCAGGCTATACAGTATGTGTAACAAACTCTCATATCTTTGCTTAATGTAATACAGAAATAATTAGATTTACAATTCTTGAAATTCCCAAAGGTCCGACCTAGTATTTGAATCCCATTAGTCCGCCCTCCCAAAAATCCGACCACAGTAAAGTTACATTTCAGGGGGGATCAGGCAACTTTCCCCTTTCAGTAAACACAGAGCAGCAGTACCACTAAACAGCTGCAATGTCTCTATGCACGGACTGTGAGGACAGTTGCGTTTATCTTATCGACAGGAAATCACATCATCTGCTATATGTGATGTATATGCTCTTATTTGGATAACACATCCTGGTATTTAGTTGTTTTAGTTTAGTTTATTTTGCACAGTTTAAAAATACACAAGAATAACAGATAAATAGTACATGGTGCAGGAAGAGGCGAAAAACCCAGTAGGCTTATTTGAAGCCTCCACCTAAATTTTAAAATTTCACAATGTTATGTAGAGCACAAAATTAACATACAAAAAATGATGATGGCAAACTAAATATATAAAGTAAATAAAAATGACAAAAATCAAAATAAATACATATAAATGTGAATGTGTGATGTGTGTGTTTACATGAGTGTTCTGAATGGACTCATGAGCAAACAATAATGGTACGTGTGAGTGACACAAAAACAAACAAATAAAATAAATAAAATAAAATAAGACCCAGATACATGAACAATAATACATTGGGGAAAATAGTTACAATACAGCAGTTAAATCTTTTAAACATCTTTTGTCAACAATAGAATTCACCACATGACAAAAGCAGACAAGAACTACCGTAGTTTGAGCACTGTCCTTGGTGCTGAAGATGTCCCTGAGCCTGTTACAGGCAGCGGTTATAACAAAATCACTTTAAGCGCTGTCCTTGGTGCTGAAGATGCAAAAACAAACAAATGTCTATACTCCAAAACTCACGACCTCTGACATGACAAACCAAGACAGTGTACATAGATAAAAAAACAACATCAGCAGAAAAACAGAAGTCCTGCAAACCAACAACAAGCGGCGATTACCATGGCCAAATAGCGTTGCATATCTGTAATAAAGAAATAAAAACAAGACAGCTGTTGGCAACTAACGCTGTTGCTGCTGCAGCTACTATTAGGCTACTACTGTTATCCAAACTAAATTAAAGGAAGCAAAGATTGTTTAACCTATAATTCCACATTATGTTGCCTTCTCTCCTTAACAAATGGCTCAGAGAAATGCCGTCTAGCAAAGTTAAATATTTTCACCACCATTTTATTTATGAAATAGCCTCACATATGATATTCAAGGTGCACGCACACACAAGCAGGATCTCACACACATAAAATGTGTCTGGAATTAATAAACAAGCAGTAAATGCACAGTGGGGGTTATTTGTTTTCTGTATCGGCATGAGACGCTGTGTTAATTGAGTGAATCGTCTGAGCCGGATGCGTGTTAATTTGAGTTTGATTTAATTTAATTACACTAAAGTTGTTGAGTTAAACTAACCATACAAGTCCTTTTTGTTTTTATACAATTTATTGCTGCATTTTTAAAGCAACAATAGTTGAGTTTTTTTGGGGTTTCATGTTATATCTGGGGTTTCAGCTTGGCACCGTGAACCTGTGCCTCCCGTGACGTGTAAAAGTAGCGTTGTGACATAAGCCTCAGTTTCTATTGTTGGCGAATTGTTACAAGCTGATGAATTCACTGGTCAAGGCAAGGCAAAACGTTAGTACAGGTGAGATGACAGACGGATGGATGGTTTGTCTCTAACAAAATACTTTCTGTAGACGTGCTGCAAGAACGGATTATTGCTTAATATACATCTGCAGCCAGAGCGCATTACGCTGTCAGTAGGCTTTATGTGTGGGAAATACCAGAATGTGTTATCCAAATAAGGGCATCTATGTCACATATAGCAGATGGATGTGATTTCCTGTCGATGAGATAAACGCAACTGTCCTCACAGTCCGTGCCGGCACAGTGAGAGAGA
Organism: Epinephelus fuscoguttatus; assembly: GCF_011397635.1. Taxonomy (NCBI): domain Eukaryota; kingdom Metazoa; phylum Chordata; class Actinopteri; order Perciformes; family Serranidae; genus Epinephelus; species Epinephelus fuscoguttatus. Next base: position 45,972,252 of record NC_064759.1, on the reverse strand, counting down.
AATGCACAGACTGCTTCTGTTGGAAGTGCTGTGGTCGGAGTAACGAGAGGTCGCACTACTGGGTATGAAATCCGACGGTTCGACAATCGACATTATGGGACTAAAACGATAACACTTGCCGTAGACCTGCATGGTCGGATTAGTGGGTAGTCGGGCCTATGGGAGGTCACACTAACGCCTGGTCCGCACTGGCGAGTGGGGTGGCTAGCAAATTTATTGGGGGGGTGGCATGGCCACCCCTGGCCACCCCCTGGTGGCGCCATTGAGCAGTGCAGCACTGATTTGAAAGGAATGAATTTAAAAGTCAACATCAGAAAGTACGTTTCTTTGCATTCATTTGATTTCCAATCAAGACACTCTGGTTAGAATGACTTCACCTTGATCATAAGGACTTTAAAACTGTTTTGAAATGCTTAATAATAAAAATCAAAAAAGGCTCCCGCACACTGTCTCACTCTCTTATTTTCATTTTATTTAAGCAACGTTAAACGTTGAAATGAAAATAAGAGCGTGAGACAGTGTGTGGGACACTTTTTTGATTTTTACATATTTTGGGGTTGCAGCCTCTCTTTTATGCACCTGCTGTTTTTGGGTGTGCTGAGCTATTTCCATACAAATGCTTAATAATGAAATTTTAAACATGCAATGAATCACGATTGACTATTGACATTCAGTGATTAATCACAATTTAAAAAATTCATCGTTTGACAGCCCTAGTTTTTATTTAACATAATTTTCCCTCAATGGCATGTATATTTCGTAATGTCGACAAACTGGGCAGAGACAGTTATATGATTGGCCATCACCTCAACAGACAACCACTTTAAACACTTCAAATATTCTAGGTAGACATTGATGTACAGAGCAAGATGAGATCCTGAGATCACGTTTACAGTGTTCTCCAAAATCAACATTTTCATATTTACGGTAAGTACCACAGTCATTGCCCTGTCAGTTGGAAGTGAGTTCCAAACATGTGATGCTCAGAGTTTTATTAACTGATGGATACTTTCATACACATTTACCAAATGTACAGAACACATTTATGTATAGTCTGTTTGAATAGAAAAAAATAAACACAAAATTCCTTCATATGTGTTTGTAATGAAGTATTGGAATTTTGATAATGGAACAATATTCTTTCTTGATGTTTTGTGGGTAAATGTTGCAGAACATACAGGCTGTGATGACTAATGTCCTTTTTCATGTATTTGCTTTGTCTGCCCCTTGTCCTCCTGTGCAGCGGATGAAGTTCCTGTTGCTGCAGCAGAAGTATTTGGAGTATCTGGAGGATGGGAAGGTTCTGGAGGCCCTGCAGGTCCTCCGAGCTGAGCTCACTCCTCTCAAGTACAACACAGAGCGAATCCACATTCTGAGCGGGTTAGTTCACCAGCGGACAGGGAAGTTACAACATACTCTGGAATGCCAATGGAAGCAGAATTATCATTTACAGGGAGAATTTTACAACATTTACAATGTGAAATGTCACTCATTATTTTGATGTAAAGGTTTAGCTTATTATGCCTCTGTGCCGGCGACAAGCCGTGGACAGAGCCTTTATGTTTTCAGGTTATCTGTCCATGCAAACATATGTAAGTCTGTCTGTCCCATCCTCGTGAAGACGATCTCTCAGGAACACTTTGAGGGAATTTCTTCAAATTTGGCACGAATGTCCTCTTGGACTCAAAGATGAGCATGTTTTTGGCCAAAATTCAAGATCTCATATGCCAGTTATGTCAAAACATCACACAAATTTGTAATCACATGAAAAACTGTGAGGTCATAAAGTTCCAGATTGAGGTTCAGTATCTTAAATACATAGTTGACAGTTTGGCCTGAGGAAAGAACTAGTGGAGAGTCTCAGTCACTATAAGCAACAAGAACACAAGACAGCATCTTCTGGGGACCTTGATTATCCATAGCAAATTTAGCATGTGGTAGATATTCTTGATGTGTTGTACTGAACTCTGGACTAGACTGACCAAAGCCTCCCAAAGCCAGTAGGGCTTCATGTGTAATGTTTCATGTGCACCTTTTTGCAAGCTTTCTTCACTCTAATGCTGTGAAGATGATACAACTAGAAACAACCTATAAATGTCAGACTTTTTAAAGCTAGTCAAATATTATTACAGGGTATTGGAGCCATTGTAGGCCCTAAAAATAAAAAATAATGAAAAATACAGAGCCATGGGAGATAAGACTAAAGTCATAATTTACAAGATAAAAATCTGGATATTCACTGAGATGATACATTTTGGCTGGACCGCAGATGTGAAGCCAGCCCTATAAATGCGGAAGTCTGTCCGTGAGTGACTGAGTGAGGAAGTGTTGAAGTCACACCAATGGTTGAAGTTATTGATGACATTGGTGTTGGTGTTTCCCCATTGGCTGTTGCTATTTTGAAGTAAATAGGTGGTGATAAGCTGACAGAGCCTTGGACGCTGACAGTCTCATATTACTGTATAACTCATTTTCTGTAACCAGTGTAGCGTGAGCATGGTGGAATTACCAAGCTAGTTAGCTAACTAGCCAGCAGTTACATGAGTAAAATGTAACAACTTAATGCTACAAAATTCTCTTGTCACAGTGTAGGGAGCACATTTCTATCATCAGATTAGTAACATCTTTTTTTTTTACTCATTTTGTGTAAGCACAGACAGAGAAAAGAGAGGATCACCTCATCAGTGTGTTTGAGGAACATACAACTGTGTTTGTATGACACAACCCTTAAATTTGTTTAAAAGTATTTACCATTACGTGTTAGAAAGTCAGATTTGGTGCTGGGACCATTATGAGAAAAAGGTGGTAATAAGACACTAATTTAAACTGAAGTGAATATTACATGTTAAGATGTAGGAATGGATGCCGCCATAGTGACAGAATTCTCCTTAGTAATCGGTGCTAATAGGATGTTTTACAAGCTATTTTCATCAGCAGAACTTGACTCCAATAGTGGCTGAAGGCTGCACAGCTTACACCAGTCACACAGGGACGTACATCACTGACTGAGGCTAATGGGGGTAGGGTTCCCACGGTCATGGAAGAACTGGAAAATTTGTGGAATTTCACAATCACATTTTCCAGGCCTAGATAAGTCATTGAATTAGTAAAAAATATTGAAAATTTTGAAAAAGTCATGAACTTTGTTGTAATGAAATTGTTACTGTATTCTTCCATGGATAACCTTATACGTAAAGGCAAATTTATTTTTTGTATCTGTCGATGTAATGTAGCTCGATGCATCGATGTGTGAAAACATTTTGTTCACCATCACGTTTCTTTATTTTCTTCCTGCATTCCATTCATGTATACCCGCTAGCTGAAATAATGTTTGAATAGAGTTTGAATCTAATATTTTTCAAAACATCTGGCAAGTGGGCTTGCACTTCATTTTAAAGCAATAAGCTGTACTTAGATCAAGAGTGTGTTTATTTATTTGGTCTATATTTAGGTATATTAACCCTCTCCTATCCACCAGGGTGGGCACAGGTCCTTAAAAAGTCCTTAACTGTGTTTATATGCATTTTCTAATAAAAGGCCCTAAAAGGTCTTAATTCAGATTGGACGGGTCATAAATGTCTTTGAAGTCAAATTTTTACTTTATAAACTAAAGGAATATTTAAGTTTTTTATTGTAAACTCGCCACTTTAATCTTACAGAAGATGCAATTTTTTGTCTCACAAATTCACGACTTTATTCTCAGAAGTTTTTTTTAATCATAATATTATCCCCCTTCCTCTACTCAATATTTTTGTTAATATTTTTATACTCACAATATCCCATTATAGAATATATATACTTACTAGATACACTTGTGGTTTTAGACTTGTCATGAGCAGTAATGACATCAATAAACAAAGTGACACTGGTGTTAGTGTATCATTTAAAATTCAGTTACATTTTCCTGCTTGTTTTTTATGTAGTAATTGTCAAAGGGGAGCCTTTGTTATATGAGTTGCATGACAGGGCAGGCCCAGATTGATAGATTTGTAAAAGCAGATGTGTGTGTGTTTGACAGTAGCTGAGAAAATGTCATCATGTGTTCTGAAGGTACCTGATGTGCAGTCATGCGGAGGACCTGCGAGCCAAAGCAGAGTGGGAAGGCAAAGGCACAGCATCCCGAACAAAGCTGCTGGACAAGCTACAGAGTGAGTGCAGTCTCGCACTTTTTTGCTACCACACATAGTTAACACTGCCTTTGTACTATCATTGCTATGTAAAGCAGTAGCAGCCACATTAACGGCAGTGGGTAGGTCTCAGGCAGGGGCGTTTCTTGGGACTGAGAACATTGGGGGCTGAGCCCAGAACCTTATAGGGAAGTCTAGGGGATCCTACCTGGGAAAAAAGCTCTATGCTTTCTTGAGCCTTATTGCGTCTTGTCTACAGCCAAATACTGCCAACATGTACCTCAAAATGTGTCAAAATAAAATTATATTATATTGATAGAAACAGGATGATGCACTTATAGATAACACAGGAATTAAAGCCAAAAAAATAAATATTTTGTAAATGTTTTGACTGAAGCCAAGTCATATTCCCCCTCAATTTTTAAAAAATGTTAGAGGTTACATGATTTGCGATTTTTAGTTTGCTTTTTTTTTTTAACACCAGACCATGTGAAAAAGTTGAGTGATGATGCCTACAGACTATATCAGGAGCCATATTTTCCCCCAAAAATGCACATTACATGAGTCAGTTTAATTTTTGGTATTTTATTTTTCCTTCCTTGCTAAAGTGGCACTCACTGGGCTCAATTATATTGTTTTAATTATGAAATACAAGAGATGGTAGTAAAGAGTTTAAATGTTGCAACAATATATGAGTAGCCTAATCAATAACAACATTGACAAATATCTACATGAATAACTGTATACATGCAGGCAAAATGAGATAGAGGTGCTCGGCAGCAGCTCGGAGTTTTATTGTGAAAGCTCAGCTTTCACAATAAAAAGAAAAGGCCAACACTTCAACCCACACAGCAACGTTAGAAGGACATAACAACAGTTATGTAGTTGTGTGCGGTATCTTTGGTAACTTATGTGAGAAAAATATCACTGAATTTATGTGTGGGAAAAGTCGCCAGCCGTACCGAGCCTTCAGGGATTTTCAGCCCGCCTAAGAGCGTCTATCACCGGGGAGGACTGTCCCGTAGCTCCGCCGGCACGCCCCCCTAACACTACACGTTTCACATAATTTTGAAGGAATAAACAGAATTTAAATTATTCATTTACCTGTTTCTGGTAATGGCTCCCCGGAGACGTGAGCCTCAGCCGAGTCAGCCTCCTTGTTTTTGAAAAACGTCTTATATCCATGATCTTTCGTGTTGTTGCTAAAACATCTCCCTCCAGCGCGCCAACGGTTTAGATACCGGAAGAGCCTGGTGACGCGAGGCTATCAGCCAATAAAACACGGATGCTTCACGCAACCCCTCTCTCTGATTAACCAGTCTCGACGTCATCCTGTGTTGCATTCACTGAAAATGGAAAACTACAACTTCTTTAGTGGCTCGTTAATGTACAGTTATCATTATTTCTTCTGAAGTTGAATTATCCGGGGCTTAAGAAAAAACGTTCGGGGCTAAAGACCCGGATGCCCAGGCCAGGCGACGCCACTGAGTTATCATTATTTCTTCTGAAGTTGAATTATCCGGGGCTTAAGAAAAAACGTTCGGGGCTAAAGCCCCAGATGCCCAGGCCAGGCGACGCCACTGGTCTCAGGTGTAGTATGTGTTTGAAAATGTTGCTTTTCCTGCCCATTCTGAAATCCAGCTGCTGCTTCACTCATGACATAATTTGGATTATTTGCTCAGTTACATCTCAACCTGCTAACAGGATAGGTCAGCAGTGTGTTTATCTTGGCCATTATGATCTTGGTATACAATATTATAAATAGGATTGAAGTCTTTAGCCACAATTAAAACATCATGTAGTCATTTGCAAATTTTCAGGGTTAGGTGTTTAAGATTGAGGGGGAGTTGATGGCATCTAGCAGTGAGGATGGCAACCATCTGAAACTTCTCCCAGTTGAAATTCCATCAGTGTTCGTTGTTCAGAAAGTATTTTTTAAGGAGCCGCATTATCCACAGGGGTCTCTTCCTCTCCAAAACAAACTGACCAGGTGCACAAAACCGCTAAAATCACTGAATAAAGCAGTTTCATGTATCACTCACAACATGCCACTGAGAGCTCACCCCTTTTTTCTCATAAGTTATTTTTTACTTACCATGTCCTAATCCAAACATTCAGCGGGTTTTTACCATGAGCCAAATGATCAGCAGAGGTCTCTTCCTCTCCAAAACAAATGGACCAGGCAATTTAAACTAATTGAAACACTGAATAGAGGAGTTTTATGTTCTGGACCAGTGTAACTCCAGCACTGCTCATTGCAGTTGAGCTTCTTACTATGGCGGCTGACAGAAAAACGTGAATGGCCCTATCTGGAGAAAGTGTTTGGCTACTGTAGAAACATGACGGTATAACATGGTGACCTCCATAAACAAAGACCTGCTCCTTATATACAGTACAGGCCAAAAGTTTGGACACACCTTCTCATTCAATGCGTTTTCTTTATTTTCATGACTATTTACATTGTAGATTCTCACTGAAGGCATCAAAACTATGAATGAACACATGTGGAGTTATGTACTTAACAAAAAAAGGTGAAATAACTGAAAACATGTTTTATATTCTAGTTTCTTCAAAATAGCCACCCTTTGCTCTGATTACTGCTTTGCACACTCTTGGCATTCTCTCCATGAGCTTCAAGAGGTAGTCACCTGAAATGGTTTCCACTTCACAGGTGTGCCTTATCAGGGTTAATTTGTGGAATTTCTTGCTTTATCAATGGGGTTGGGACCATCAGTTGTGTTGTGCAGAAGTCAGGTTAACAAAAACAGAAGAAAGGACGCGCACATCCCCAAAAGCCCATTTGGGTTGGGTGCTGGATCCAAAAAAATCAACAATGAACAGAAAAATGATGAATCCGCACACCAAAATGAGCTCCCGTGCATTTTAATAGCGTGACGTTTCGAGCTCTACGCTCTTCCTCAGACTGCTGAATATTATTGTGGAGTCGCCATCTTAAATACCCATAATGCACAGGTTACACCACGTGGTACAGCAGGTAAACATTTCTGCCGGTTTGTTTGAGAGGGTCACCTAATACATGCGATTCAGTGCAAATACATGATATACAAAAGAATAATATGAAAAATAACATGAAAAAATTATTATTATAAGAAGTATCTATGTATGCACGTGAAGCTGCAATAGCCTGCCACATAAATATCAGAAGATACAATATATGAGCCAGGTCATCGCAGCTCCACATGGATATAATCAAATACACAACATGTCATATCCATCCAAAACCATAGCCGTGATGTAACAAATACATATAATGATACACATATAATGATACACATATATACACATACATACACCCATATACTCATGATACACTATATATATATATAATAATTATAAAGTATGTGTACCTCACATAGATGAGTACTCCATAATAGGACTCAGGCACTTAGGCCATCATACTGTACTACCTATAAGAGGCGCCTCTCTTTAACTGACTGCTCAGTCCTGTCAAAGGTATATAACACCAGAAAATCACAGTATAATAAGATAAGAACATTATATAATAACAAAGTATAATAACAAAGACATGATAACAATCAAGGATTCAGGACCTGAATGAAAATGTGTATTTAAAGAAAATGTGTATTTAAAGAAAAGGACGAATATCAAAGTCTTCATTAAGGCCTTTAGGGGCCAATGTGCCCAATGTATGTATCCAAAATGCTTCACGTTTCAATACCATGTCAATACCACGTTACCATGTCGGTTGATAAGACTAAAATGAACTTCTTGGACATAATGGTGATAAAAGAAGAGGACCACCTGAAAACTGACTTATATCGTAAACCCACCGACAAAAACTCTTTGCTTCATGGTGACTCATATCATCCAACATCTCTTAAGAAAAGCCTCCCGATCTCACAGTTCAATAGAATCAGGCGGATTTGCAGCTCCGATGAGGCTTTTATTGTACAATCTAATGAACTGATGAACCGTTTCAGAAAAAGAGGATATAAGGAGCCTTGGATCCAGGAGGCTGTGTCACGTTTTAGCAACATGTCTCAAACGGAATGCCTCACCAACACCAGACCAAGGCAGACCGAACAGGGGGTGATCTGTGCCATACAATACTCACCTGTTGCCAAGGATATCACCAAGACAATTAAACAACATTGGCACATTATTGACTCAGACCCAACCCTGAAGGACATTTTTATCAAACCTCCTAGGGTGGTCTATAAAAGACCTCCCAATCTGCGCAACATGCTGGTGAGAGCTGATCTCCCTCCTCCTCCTCCCCCCTCACATTTCCTGGGCTCAATAGCTTCTGGGAATTACCCTTGTGGTCGCTGCCAACAATGCCACTTTACACAAAAAACTGTTTCTTTCAACCACCCACATACAGGTAAAAAATATAACGTTAAAGGTATTATTACATGTTCCACAACCAATGTCATTTACATGTTAAAATGTCCATGTGGACTAGCATACATCGGCAAGACCACCAGAGCTTTAAAGACTAGAATAGCCGAACATCGCAGCACCATTAGGAATGAAGTTACCTCGAGCCCAGTGGCGGTACATTTCTCTGCAGCAAGACACAACATTTCTACCCTCAGATATGTGGGTATTGAAACATTGAAATGTCCACGGAGAGGGGGTGATATTAACTCTTTATTATTGAAACGTGAAGCATTTTGGATACATACATTGGGCACATTGGCCCCTAAAGGCCTTAATGAAGACTTTGATATTCGTCCTTTTCTTTAAATACACATTTTCTTTAAATACACATTTTCATTCAGGTCCTGAATCCTTGATTGTTATCATGTCTTTGTTATTATACTTTGTTATTATATAATGTTCTTATCTTATTATACTGTGATTTTCTGGTGTTATATACCTTTGACAGGACTGAGCAGTCAGTTAAAGAGAGGCGCCTCTTATAGGTAGTACAGTATGATGGCCTAAGTGCCTGAGTCCTATTATGGAGTACTCATGTATGTGAGGTACACATACTTTATAATTATTATATATATATATATAGTGTATCATGAGTATATGGGTGTATGTATGTGTATATATGTGTATCATTATATGTGTATCATTATATGTATTTGTTACATCACGGCTATGGTTTTTGGATGGATATGCGACATGTTGTGTATTTGATTATATCCATGTGGAGCTGCGATGACCTGGCTCATATATTGTATCTTCTGATATTTATGTGGCAGGCTATTGCAGCTTCACGTGCATACATAGATACTTCTTATAATAATAATTTTTTCATGTTATTTTTCATATTATTCTTTTGTATATCATGTATTTGCACTGAATCGCATGTATTAGGTGACCCTCTCAAACAAACCGGCAGAAATGTTTACCTGCTGTACCACGTGGTGTAACCTGTGCATTATGGGTATTTAAGATGGCGACTCCACAATAATATTCAGCAGTCTGAGGAAGAGCGTAGAGCTCGAAACGTCACGCTATTAAAATGCACGGGAGCTCATTTTGGTGTGCGAATTCATCATTTTTCTGTTCAGAAGTCAGGTTAATACACAGCCGACAGCCCTATTGGACAACTGTTAAAATTCATATTATGGCAAGAACCAATCAGCTAACTAAAGAAAAAACGAGTGGCCATCATTACTTTAAGAAATGAAGGTCAGTCAGTCCGGAAAATTGCAAAAACTTTAAATGTGTCCCCAAGTGGAGTCGAGACTATATATATATATATATATATATATATATAGTGGAGTGGAGACTATATATATATATATATATATATATATATATATATATATATATATATATATGATTCTACCCTCTTGGATTTTATTTTGACGTTTTTACACTTCACGCTTCCTGTCTGCCCACTGCGCTACTGTCTGTCCCAAATGAGAAATGAAAAAAGGAATTTGCAAAAACCAAAATTGGTTTTCTGGTTTTTCGTTTGGAAACAAAAAAGGAATAGATCACGTGATTTCGTTTTTCGTTTTTGGTTTAAAATGAAAAAAGGAAAAAACCACGTGACTTCTGTTTTTGGTTTCAAACGCAAAAACGAATTGGCTGAATGTCCGCAGACCTGTTCAATATTCAATCCAAAAAGGAATAACGGTAAAACGAATCGGCAAAAAACAAAAACGGGCCGGGTTTGATTGGTTTTTCGTCATTTGATTTTGACACCAAAAATGATTTTCTTGGGTACCCTTGTTTTTTTGTTTTGAATCAAATAACAGATTTACCGTTTTTGGTTTTTGAATTACGAATGAATCACAAATTTTCCAATGTTACCCGGACCCACGATTAAAATTTGATTTTGATTTTTCATTTGATCCAACTTGCGTGACCCGGAACTGTTTGCTACGGAAGCGCATTGCATTCACTGGATAAAAAAATAGACACCTTATCTCGTAATTACGAGATAAAGATCTTGTACCGTATTTTCCGCACTATAAGGCGCACCTAAAAGCCTTTAATTTTCTCAAAAACCGACAGTGCGCCTTATAATCCGATGCGCCTTATATATGGATCAATATTGGTTAATTATGGCTACCGTAGTCAGGGGGCGTCGCCGAAGTAACAGCGGTAAAAACGGTAAAGGGGAATTCCAGTCCCACACCACTACCGGTACGCACGGTACCGTATTGTGAATGCACTAACTTGTTTTGGGAGTGAACGGAGTTGTCAGAACGTTGGTTTGTATTCTATTCATAAAGTTTAACTGACTGACTTATCTGACTGTTTTGCTGACATTCCCTTTAGCACAGCTCCATCTAGAGGATGCATAACACAACCCCAGCCACTACAGTACTTTCTATTCTATGCGCCTTATAATGCGGTGCGCCCTATATATGAAAACAGTTTTAAAATAGGCCATTCATTGAAGGTGCGCCTTATAATCCGATGCGCCTTATAGTGCGGAAAATACGGTAATTACCAGAAAAGATCTCATAATTATTAGATCAGGAAAGTTGCCATATTGGCCACTGTTTCGCTCAGAACCACATACTGCACATCCACGAAGGGGGGTCGGAACTACTGTAACCAGCTGCCACTCGGGTGGTGGCAGTGACTATATCCCATATCTTTATTATAATGTGTATATATTGTAAATTACAATGGAGTATTAGGGTACGATGGAGTATTAGGGCCACATTGAAGAAAAATTTTTTTTGGAGATTTCAAGAATAAAGTCAAAATATTATGAGAAAAAAATTGTTATATATTATAAATATTTCAAGAATAAAGTCCTAACTGAGAAAAAGTCATAATATTACAAGAATAAAGTTGAATTATTATGAGATTAAAGTAGTAATATTTCGAGAATAAAGTCATAACAGAAAAAGTCATAATATTACGAGAATAAAGTCGTAGTTTTTAAGGAAATAAACAACAACAAACAGAATGTCAGATTGTCTTTAATGCCATTGTAAGTAGCCTACTTAATTAGGTTCGGGAACCGGCAATGTGCCGGTTCTGTATCAGTTGAAATGCGCTGTTTGTGACTCTGGGCCCAACTCTACCACTGATTGGCCAGTCTGACATTCTTCATAATACATAAAGAACGTTAGTGAAACACATAGGCCTAACAGAAACATGCGTTCGTTTGGGGACAAGTTAGTGGTCACGTTACTTGTTCCACAGGGGAAGGAACTGGACACATATAGTAGCCTAAATACACTGGTTGTAAGTAACTTTTAGCATATGTGAGTCTTTGTGACTCTTGGCTCTTGTCCCCTAACTAACGCTTGTTTCTGTTTCACTAACGATATTTTCACCCGATTAAGTCACATCCCGTTATTTCCTGTTACTTCCTCTGTAAACCTAACGTTACAGCAGCCTACAAGCATGCTGTGTCAATAAATCAGCTCAGACACTGTTAGAAATGTTGTATTTAGCCTAATAACATCATGCTACAGCAGTAATAACGTCAGCTTTGGTCAAATGGCTCTAGCTCTCCCGGTAAATGTCATGTCAACTCTGGACACATTTTTCCTGTATGTTGACATAATGGCCACGTTTCCCAGATCGCTCTTAGCTAAAGAGGATCTTTCACTAAGAAGGAGTTGTAAGATTGAGCTGACCCACTCTTAACACTCTTCTTAGCCACCAAACACTCACAGATCCAGCCGCGGCAGGCACATTAATATTAGGCCTACACTAAGCAAGGAGATGTTACAGCAGTGCGCACCATATATTTTGATCTGTTTTATACTTCAGATTTATATTGTTAGGCATTAACTGGTGACAGAAAAGAACTACCACGGTGCTGAAACTAAATCAATCGATGTCAGGCACATCGATCACCCACCACTTCATCAGCGCACAAGTCACACACAGCCTATTTTTCGTCTTATTATTATTTTTCTTCCGCCAGATTTCGGTGCATAACTTGTGCCACAGTTCTGAATGCACGCAGGGTCTTCATAAAACATAGATTCAAGATTCAATATGCACAGTAAGGACACGCGTTTCCCTGCAGAATGAAATTCGTTCTTTTCTGTCACCAATTAATATAATTAATTATATTAATAACAATATAAATCTGAAGTATGAAATAGATCAAAATATATACCGTGTGCACTGTTGTAACATCTCCTTGCTTAGTGTAATACTCGTAATTTACAATATTTACACATTATAATAAAGATATGGGATATAGTCACTGCCACCACCCGAGTGGCAGCTGGTTACAGTAGTTCCGACCCCCTTTCGTTTCCTGATCTCATAAAATCAAAAATAAGAAAAACAAACCGTTTTTTGTATTTTTGAATGTGATTATTAAACAAATAATGAAAAAACAAACCGTTTTTTTTTTTCATTTTTTGATTTTTGATTTTAAATTGAAAATGGAATGAACGAATGATACACGGACCCACCAACGCCCAAACAGTTCTTATTTTCAATTCACTATACACTAAAGAAAAATATCAGATTATATTATATTATATTATATTAATCCACATGCTCACCTGCATTCAGCCTGCAGAGGTAGAAGCCCAGCTTCTGCTACTTGGTGTGTGTAACAATTTGTGTTCTAGATGATTCCATACATTTTTTTAATGGAGTTGGTCACTGTGTTTTGAACTAATTAGAATCTTTCTGTGTTTGTATGCAGCATACCTGCCTCCATCAGTGATGCTGCCTCCTCGCCGCCTGCAGACTCTTCTGAAGCAGGCAGTTGAGCTGCAAAGGGAGCGCTGCCTCTACCACAACACCAAATTGGACAGTGGACTGGACTCTGTGTCTCTGCTGCTGGACCACGCCTGCAGCAGGTAAGGCCGGAGACATACTTGGTTTTAACCATGCGTTTGTGTAGACAACCAGCCCCTGCCATGAACAGAATTGTTCACCTATTTGCTTATATACTATGTGTGTTACCGGGGATTCCACGAGACAGCACACCAGAGAACTTAGACCATATAGAACATGCAGATTCGCATGATGTAAACAATAAACCTGGCAATACTCGAGGAGGTCACTGTATTGTTCATTCTGAGATGAGCATGGATCACAGCAGAAAAAGTGGTGGTGGGTTCTCATTCTACCAACAGTGCCCTGACCATTCATGTGAGTATTGCGGACATCTTGCGAACACATTGCTTTAATTTCTGAGGACGTGCACAACCAACGTTTCAGACGATGGATGCATGTGAACGCGAACGTTACGTGCCCACATTCAACCATAAATGGTTAATGCAAAGCACCACATGAATGTTGATGCATAGACATTAGGGCTGCAACTGACGATTATTTTCATTGTCGACTAATCTGTCGATTATTTTTTCGATTGGTCGACTAATCATTTTACCAAAAAATGTGTTAAAATGTTGTTAAATGTCAGTCTGTCTCTCCCAAACCCCAAAATTATGTCATCTGATGTCTTGTTTTGTCATCACGCCAAAGGGTTTTAATTCACCGTCAAGGGAGAGTGTGTAAAGCTGCCAATATTTGAACGTAAGGAGCTGCAATAACAGTATTTTGGGGTACTTTTATAATACTTTTCTATGAAAAATTACTCAAACCGATTAGTCGACTAATTGTTGCAGCCCTAATACACATGAGCCGGCTGGTCAGTGGTTCCTCAAGGTGATTAATGGCAACAACCAAATGGAAGAAAAGAAAAGGAATTTTGTTGACACGGAAATGTTGCTGTTTGTATGTCAGGTGGAGGAAATTAAATATTGAGCGAGATTTCATTTAGGATTTGAGTTGACTTATATTTTACGATCAAAAGGTGCCTATGGAAAAGTTATGGCTCACTAGCCCAAGCACTATAGAGCTACATTTGTTTCTTTGTTATTCAATCAAACAGAGTAGGTTTTGCAATCAAAAAAAAGATTTGAGAGCAAAAGTATTAATATTGCAATCAAAAAATGTTTTATTGCAAGTAAAAAATGATTGATCCAAATCCAAAAGTTTTGTTTGCAAATCCTAAAGTTTTGTTTGCGAGTCATTTTTTTTCGTTTGCAAGTCAAAAAGTTTTGTGAGTAAAAAGTTGAACCTGGTGGGCGGGGCCTAAACTGAAAGCTGTAAGACACGTCTCTATTGGCCAGTCTAAATCGGAAGGACAGCTTGCAAAGCATTTTTTTTTTCTTCTTCTCTCGGTTGGCGGATTGCAAACAATTTAAAAGTGCATACTGCCACCTACTGCACAAGAGTGTGCAACATCATGTCATTTAGCTTGGTTCTTAAATTCTACTCATCAGCCGAGTACGCTTGCAAAGCAACATGGGAGTTCTGTAGTTCACGGGGAATTCAGTGTGGGAGCTGTGGCGAAAATCAATTCTGAAACTGAATTTTTTCGGGCTGTGGTTTCCAAAAAATTCGTCCACACGAGTGGTGTGATAAAAAAAAATATGATATCCACACGAAACTGCAAAACCCGCTACCAAGTGATGTAATACACATGCCAAAGCAGTAGGTGGCAATGTAACTTCTAATGGAAAGGCCATTTTAACCAATCAGAAGTCAGAGTCAATACCAGAATAGGAAAGTGCAGAAAATAAAAACAACCCGATCCACAAAAATAGCGCGACCCAGTTCAACAGCAGAGGCGCCTGAATGACAATCTACACTACCACGAAAGCAGCAATGGGCCTGCCAATGGACATCCGACCTGGCCGGATCCAGAACCTCCACTGGCAGGCCCGTCACTGCTTTTGTGGTAGTGTAGTTGGAGTAGCTAGCAACAGGAGCAGCCTCCTTCGTTGGTTGTTAGGTCGAGCAACTGGATATGCCACCCAAAGACAGCAGATAGCACGCTCACAAATAAAGTTAGTGTGACTTATGGGGTATTAAGTGTATCTGCCCACTCAATTGTGACATTATTTTCTGCATATGATATCGATTTTGTATCTTTACAAATACCATACAGATACCTCCATTCAATTTAAAGCCTAGCTGATTTGAGTTAAGGGTAAATGTCACCTAAGCACCTTCAGATTTTAGGAGTGTACCCTTAATAGATAATTTGTTTATATAGTTGGTTTGTATTGTGCTTCGTGATATTGTTTGAGGGAACTGTAACGTAAGGTAACTGCATACGAGTGAATGCAACCGTCACTAATGCTAGCGTAGTTCCTCAGGGATTTAAGCTGTTGTTACTTTCATTTTGACAATCTGACATTACATTGGATAAGGTTGTAAGGGCTGTAACTGTTGGTAGCTGTTGTTGATTTTGTTTAAATATGTTGAATTATAATTTTATGGGTTATTGTTTGTCGGACGATTGAGCTAAGCTAACTGACACTAACGTCAGCTGTCACTTGTTGCCATAGCAACGATAAACATTCACATATGGGCTAAGTGCATAGTGCAGAATTAGTTATCCTATCTACACGTAACCGCTGGCACCGGAGTCTTCCAAAAACTTCACCCTGGATTCCGGTTTCAAAGAAACGCGGTTTCAGGGGCCCAAAAGTGCAGTTGCGTGTGGCCAAACAGCCAAATTGCATAGAAGAATACACAGTTTCAGAAGTACACGGGTCCGTGTGGACTTGGCCTAATAATAGCAAGAATGTTTTATTTGAACTGGTGCGTGTAGATTGCTTTTGTTTAGCCAGGGCAGAACTATTCTACGGCGTAATAGTCAGTACAGTCAATGCCCTGGGGTGTAGCAGTAATGCAGACTGTCGAGTATTTCCAGTGAGAGAAAGGGAATCGTGGGTGCAGCCCGCTCAGTATGTAGCCACGTCAAACCCACCAATAGAAACTCTTCTCTCATCCATCAGCGTAGGCCCCACCCATTAAGTGCAGTTGAACTTACAAGCAAAACTCTGGCCCAATCCCAAACCACTCCCTACCCACTACCACTTTACTACCGAGTGTCATTCCAAATCAAGTTACACTCGCAGCTACGGCGGGCACTCCTGATTAAGGGAAAGTGTATGAAAGAGAAGCCAAACCATGGGACGCCCTTGCCACTTTACCGGAAGAAGGAAACAGATGTAACCATGGATACCGACAGATGCTTTGTGAAAGCAAAATAGAGCAACAGGCTATTAAAAAAAAACATTTAAATATTAATTAAAATGAGTTAAATTAAAAAAAAAAACTTAAAGTCATATAAGAGATACAGTGCAGTGTAATCAAAGTAATTAACTTGTTTATATTTTCTAGACACAGTTTACACATTCACAGATGAACTTTATTAATTAATCTAGGCAATCTTACCTCCATCCCTGCTTTGCTGCATTCCTCTTTTTAGTAAAGAGACTCATTTTTAATCCGTAGATTGATTGACTGCTTTGTTTTTTCTTCTGTCCCTGTGAACACATAATTATATATTTTTTAAAAATCATGAGAATGGGATGAGGAATTTTTTAGACAGTTTTAAATAGTTTATTTAAGCATATGGACATGTAGGTTTTCATCTTTTGACACCAAACATTCTGTGAGTTTGTTTGAGACTGTAAAGTCAGTGTGAGGAAACAAATGTGTGTGTTTGATCTAAAATATTTTACAAAGTAGAGAGACGGAACTCTTACATTTGTACGTTGTTTCCTCCATTGTGATATTGCACTTCCTGCTGGGCTCGTCAGAAGCCTGCACTAATGCACACTTGCTATCTAAGGGCTGAGCAGTCCACTCGCATTCAGCGATAATTGGTTTGGGACGGCCCTTAATATGGCAGAGCTCCGCGTGACTGCGCAAACGGAGGGGGAGTTTGGGATTGGGCCTCTAACTTGCAAGCAAAGAGGACTGATCTGCAAGCAAAAGTTTTTAACTCGCAAGCAAAGAGGACTGATCTGCAAGCAAAAGTTTTTAACTTGCAAGCAAAGAGGACTGATTTGCAAGCAAAACTTTTTAACTTGCAAGCAAAGAGTACTCATTTATAAGCAAAATGATCACACGTTTGTACTTACAAACTTGATTTTTGATTGCAGTTCAAGAAATATGCTCTCAAAACAGTTTTATATGATTGCAACAAAAAGACACAAAAATCTCTATAAAGCACAAGTAATACTGCTGTATTTAAATATTTATTTAGTGGATCTGTAAGAAACATGACATGAATTCAAATGTGTCATTATACATATAATGATTCCTCACATTTAATTTCAGTAGTCTGGCTTCAGTTCACCAGCTCACCATCTGTGTCGCCAGTTTCCCCTATCTCCAAAATGTGCGTATGCATGGATCAGTTTTCCTAAATTTACACGCATTTCCTCCTCAAATTTTCCTTATAAATCCCAATTTATGCTCAGAAAGTGGTATACACGTTAGAGGTGTGCAGTATCATATCGTTCATGATAGGGCTGTCAGAACGAACTTCGCTATTTGAAAACAATTTGAATTATTGTAAAAATAAGCATATTCGAAGTTGGAAACTAAGGTTCAAATATTTGACTTCCGGTACGACGCAAATAGGCCTGGCACGATCAGCGATCAAATCGTATATTGCCGATTGGAGGGTTGCCAGGCGATTTGCTAGATATCAAGGCGATTTTGAAAAAAAAAAACCAAACAAAAAAACGGCACTCTACCGTGTATGAAGAGATGTTTTTTGGGGAAATACATGACTGTCAGAGAAGCCCCGTTTACAAACAGAGCTACAATCCATCTCCTCTCTCTCTTCTCAGCGGAGGGTGCCCTGTCAGCCCTGTGCTGACAGTGACAGGGTGCATCTCTTTGATCCGAAGTGACACAGCCCGTTTGCTCATGCTTCGGGGTCGTTCAATAGAGTAATTGCAAATAAATATTGTTTTAATGTGTAACTATTGAAATGTTCACAAGGGCTTTCATAAATTCCTACAATGTTGCAGCACTGCCGCCTTTGCAGGTTAAAAGTTAATGACAGTGACTTGAAGTGAGGAGGAGCAACACGTCTCCGGCTTGTCAGCGCAGCGCTGCTCACTTTTGCATGTCATGCAAAATATTAAAATAACGTCATTATAACACAAAAAATATAAAAATGCGGTGGTAGGCCTAGGCTATAGCCTATACCAAGGAAAAATTTGAATATTATTCAAATTTTTAACATTAAAAACATTAAAAATTCGAATCTGATTTTGGGGAAAGATTGACAGCCCTAGTTCATGATAATACTGGCGTGATTTTTGATATGATATGAGAAATTCATATCATGATAACTGCAATATTTTGACTTGTTGACATATTGACGTCATACTGTTACCCACAGCAACAACAAGCATGGCTGAAAGCGAAATTATTACTGACTCGGCGGTGGTCTCCAAAATAGGAGCACCTTCAGTAGTGTGAAATAAACTGTGACATCCTGAATATTTTATGAACAGCCCCGGACTCCTCAGACTCTTTTAGCGACTAATCGCTCAGAGGGATCTCATTCAGTAGCTCATCTGTCAGTAGCACAGCGTCCCTCTTCTTTCTCACTGTGCGCACAAGGGGGTTGGTGTCGTCAAGTGATTTTGTCATAAACCTTTGACAATGTGAACCTATATAACACTCACAGCTCGACAAAAAACTGTATATGTGTGAATGTGCAGTAGTTATAGCAGCACAACAGCCTGTCCCAGGTTACAGCATGATGATTAG
Source organism: Epinephelus fuscoguttatus (assembly GCF_011397635.1). Classification (NCBI taxonomy): domain Eukaryota; kingdom Metazoa; phylum Chordata; class Actinopteri; order Perciformes; family Serranidae; genus Epinephelus; species Epinephelus fuscoguttatus. Next base: position 45,953,137 of record NC_064759.1, on the reverse strand, counting down.
AGGAGAAATGGTAGAGCATAAAGGTCCAGATTGGACAAAAACAACTCAATCATTTAGGATTTTGCTAAAAGAGAAATTGCCTGTTGATTTATATTAGGCCGGGAGCCAGGTCCACCCCTCAGGATGTTTTTTGCTACCTTTTTTTCACTATTATTTTCAGTTATCCCATACCGTGGGCCATCACAAATTGATAAGGAGCACCCCCAACTCGGGGCCGTTTGGTCTCAGGGGCCAAAAAACCCCCTTTTTGGGAAAAGTTTCTGGTGAAATGATGTCATTGCAAATATTAAGGTACTGCAACTGCATAAATGGTCAGAAAAGTCTCAAATTTTGCATGGTGTATCCTGACCCATTGGGGAAACTAGCAGAATAAGATTCTGGGGCTTTCTGCCTTTCTATTTTCAAATATCACCCTCATCATACCCCAAAAGACAAAAAAATGTCTGTCCGCCTGACAAATTGTCATCAAAAGTGATTATTTTCAAGCATTTTATTACACATTTCACTGCCTCAGGTGTATATGAAAAACTTCCCAAGTTTATAAGCTTCAATTTAAGCCCAAGATGACCTTTCTATCTGGAAGATTACACCTGCTATGACCAAAGTTCTCCACTGTATCTCAAATCGGAGAAAACAACTTTCAAGCATTAACCTTCCAAATGGGATTAGGCTTATTTCTTGCATCTAAACAACATCTTAAACAAGATTTGAGAATTGAGGTATGTACTGTTATACTATCTGAAGCGAATTACATGAAAAGTGAATACTACAGTATACGTTACACCCCTAGGTAGACCGGGGTATCAGGGTGCAACATAAAGCTATGCTGCAGCTAATGGTGGATCCTAAATAAACAAACAAACAAAAAAACAGACGGACAGTCACACAAAGCCAGGGAAACAAATATGAGATTTATTAAAGAAGAAAGTCCAGGCAACACAAGGAATAAAGATGACTCTAGTGTGCAGTCATCACTAATTATCAAGAAGCCAACCATCAATAGAGGCTACTAACCAACAGCCAAGATAAACATTCAATATAGCCAAATGGAGAAGCTAAAATACATCTCAAACATAATATAGAATACATTTCTTTGGGTCTTAGATCTTTTCACTGCTCATGTATTGTACTCTGACCTCTGGTCATATTAGTGTTTTATATTATTTGTTGTAGAATATGTCTCAGAAGATTTGTTTATAAATATTTATTTATGCTGTCTCCTATATTACTTTCTCGGTGTGGCAGTGGTTGTCTGAGATATATGCTCTAGCTACACTGATAGCATTTTTCTGATCCAGGATGCGTCCTCAACGTGTTTATGAAATCATCCTAGTGGGCTATGTGAGGAATCTGTACAATCGATACATTAGCTGGTGATGGAACTATGTGGATAGAACTGGATTTTAATCATCATTTTCCTCTTCTTCCTCATCATCATCCATAATTGTATGGATTTCATCAGCCAAGTCATCCTCATCTGTTTCCTCTTCTGCCAAGACATCAACGAGGGCTTTGGGGATGACGTCCCCCTCAAACCATAGTGGTTCTAGCTTGCCAGTCTCCGTGTTTATATGAAATCCATGGTCAAGAGGGGATGGGATCTCCAGGTAGTGCTCATGTGCCCTCTTCCAGATGCATACCTGGAAGTTGACTCTTCTCATGTGCTGTAAGAGGACCCTCTTGCAAGGTGCGAAGGTCGAAAGATCAACGGAGAGACCCTGTCGAAGCTCAAGGCTTGAGCCACACATCTTCTTTACTTTAATCTCTCTTGCCTCATCAACCTTCTTGATTCGACGACTGAAACCATAGAGGCAACACGTGAACTCTTCAACACCACTGAGAATCTGTTCATCGAGCTCCCAAGAGTTCCCCACTTCAGCAAAGATCTGAATAAACTTTGAATTCTGATTCAGAATCTTCATCGGTCGCACCTTCCCTCTGCCTTTAAATGCACTGGTGCAGTCAGCACCAGTTAATGCATGCAAGGCCAGGAGAGCTGATATATGTTCGTTTGAGTAATCTTCAGCCAGCTGGTTGATGTTGATCAGTCTATCTCCGATGTCGAAGATTATGTTGACGGTTGATGACTTGGCATAATATAGGAGGATGAAGAAAATGTCAGTCAATTGCTCTGACTCTGACTGTTCTGATGTGAGGCATTTTGTTTTGGATAAACTGCATGTAAATAATCACCCTCACATCTGTTTCTTCATGGTTTGAACAGATCTAAGATAGTAGTTCTTTTGACATCACTCCAGCATTACATTCTATCTTGAAAGCTTTACCAGCCTCTATGAAAATGACAGGCCTTCGGAGGATATCTTCCATCATATCTGGAGAGCTCCAGTGATCCAGAAGTAAATGAATGCCTTCTTGTTTTCATCATTTGTGAGAAAACCATTCCAATCCGCAGGTCGATGAACATTCAGCCCACTAACCATAAAACGTTCACCACAACCTCTGTGATCCCTCTCGGCTAATTTTGGTGAATACAGAGGGTCAACGTAGGTGTCTGTCCTGAATACCGTTTCAGTGGCAGCAGGTAGGCTTTTGAAGGTGCGCTCTGATATAGTCTTCATTGTCTGTGGCACATCACACATGTAGAATGAGGAGTTTCCATCTTGAATGAGAGCACATTGGCTTGGAGAAGGAAGTTGCGCATTCTCAGCATCTTTGATCATGTGGTTCATTCCTTTTGCTTTGTTGGTTTTTGCAAAAAAGCCATCGATTGTTAAGATGGAGTATGGCGTCAGAGTCAAGGGTTAGGTCATTAGGTCAGAGATGCTTATTTGTGACTTGAGTTCTTGTGATTTGATGAAGATCTGAAAGATAAACTCACTTGTGGCCTTGTACTGGATCACTTTTTGGTTTGATGCCATAAGCTTCCTTTTAGGTGTGGTAGATGACATTGTCTTGTATCTGTTCCTCTTGATGTGTTCAAAGAAAAGGTTCAAAAAAATTTTACCATTCTGAAAAAAAGAATGACAACAGAAAGAAACAACAATTCATTGCCTGGTTAGGAGAAAAATATAGCTTGCTAGCTAACCTTTCAGTTACAAATTCTTATTGGTAGGCCCATTGACATCAATAATGCTCTCAATCTCTTTCTATAGCCAGAAAATAAGATTAACTTACCACCAAGATGTCTTTGCTGAATAACTGTAGGTGGGTTGTGACGTGTGACAAGGTTAGCGTATTGGTTGGTTAGTGTGTTGATGTGTGTAACCTGGTCAGTGTGTTGTTTTATGTTGCATCTTGATACCCCAGTCTTCCTGGGGGGGCATATACCATATAGTATTCACTTTTCATGTAATTCACTCCAGATAGTATAACAGTACATAACTCAAGTCTCAACTATTGTTTAAGATATTATTTGAGTTATTATTTAGATGCAAGAAATAAGCTTAATCCCATTTGGAAGGTTAATGCTTGAAAGTTCTGTTTTCTCTGATTTGAGATACAGTGGAGAACTTTGGTCATAGCAGGTGTAATCTTCCAGATAGAAAGGTCATCTTGGGCTTAAATTGAAGCTTATAAACTTGGGAAGTTTTTCATATACACCTGAGGCAGTGAAATGTGTAATAAAATGCTTGAAAATAATCACTTTTGATGACAATTTGTCAGGCGGACAGACATTTTTTTGTCTTTGGGGTGTGATGAAGGTGATATTTGAAAATAGAAAAGCAGAAAACCCCAGAATCTTATTCTGCTAGTTTCCCCAATGGGTCAGGATACACCATGCAAAATTTGAGACTTTTCTGACCATTTATGCAGTTGCAGTACCTTAATATTTGCAATGACATCATTTCACCAGAAACTTTTCCTGAAAAGGGGGGTTTTTTGGCCCCTGAGACCAAACGGCCCCGAGTTGGGGGTGCTCCTTATCAACTTGTGATGGCCCAAGGTATGGGATAACTGAAAATAATAGTGAAAAAAGGTAGCAAAAACATCCTGAGGGGTGGACCTGGCTCCCGGCCTATATACAAATAGATTCCAGGGTGCATTTTTTGTATCTGTATCTGCAAACTGTTTAAATGCGTAATTTACGGTAGATTTGATTTTGTGAGAGATGAGAGATAATTTTGTTTAGTTTATACTGAATATTTAAAGGCAAGCTGTTAGGTTGACACATAAAACTATGCCACTTACTTTGTTGCAGTTCTGTGTTCTTAAATTAATAGTAAGATATTTTTTCACTAATTTGTCATATTATTAAGAGTATTGATAGCATGATGAAGCTTGATGTCTGCCTATGTGTGCTCCTAATCTTTAGGAAACAGTTCCCCTGCTACACTCAGCAGATTCTCACTGAACACTGCAATGAAGTCTGGTTTTGCAAGTTTTCCAACAACGGCACAAAACTGGCAACTGGGTCCAAAGACACCACCGTCATTGTGTGGCACGTGGACATGGTAATCAGCCACTTATTCAGCATCAGTTTTAGTTCAGACAAGAAAAAATGAGTTGGCATGTGAGAGTTATAAGAACCAGATAACTGACTGGTTTGTGTGTTGGTTGACAGGAAACCCACCAGCTGAAGTTGGTGAAGACTCTGGAGGGTCATGCTTATGGTGTTTCATACCTGGCCTGGAGCCCTGATGATGTCTACCTGATAGCCTGTGGTCCTGATGACTGCTCTGAGCTGTGGCTCTGGAATGTACAGGTATAACATGTCTCTTTTTAATATTAAAAATAATGATATAATAAAAGTTATTCATCATTCAAGAAATCAACACCAGTTCACTGGTTCACTTAGTACAGTGGCCAGCACTAAGTTACAATACAACTTTTACTAAAAATCTGCTCTATAAGCATCAATAAATACAGTCCACCTTTTCCAACATTCTTCAAATAAGGCTGAGTCTCAGTTCAAAGGTTTATTTTTCGAACAAAAATTTCATGCATCACATTAAACCAGTCAGTTAAAGGAGATGGTTCTTGATGTAACCATATTTTCATGATCACTTTTTTGCTGGGAACCAGCATAATTCTAAAAATGTACATACTGGAGAGGCCAGGGCCTCTTTCCCAAGTATAGGACCTGAAAACTAATATCAGTCTTCAGATTTAACACCTTTTTCACGCTATCTTTAATTGATCTCCAAAAATGAAGGCTTCCAGGGCATTCCCAAAACATGTGATAATGAGCTGCTCTCTCTTCTCCACAGCCTCTTCAACATGCTGTCTGCTTCACCTTACACTGTTTGATTACTGGTGTTATAAAGTATCTGACCATATTTTTCCAGTTAAACTCTCTCCAGGACAATGAGTTGGTTGATTTCCATAGCTTGTTTTTTTTTTTAAGTTTTCCCACTCCTCCTTTGATATTTTCAAAGTTTCCCTGACTTTCCCACTTTTCTTATATATAAAACATGTCACCCGACTTTAAACTTAGAGACCCTTATATAATCTAGATATTGTTTTATGACCTGGCTCAGCTGTATATGCTGAGCTAAACACATTTAGATTGCCAGATCCAGAAATACGATTTTCCAGATCTTCTTTACTTATTGTCTCATCACCATGGTTCCTCAGCTGTAGAAATCTACAAAAATCCTGCCTGGCCAAGCCATATTGCTCCCTCGGGTAGCTACAACATGTCTGACACACTGTCAGCTGATCATTGGCTTCCTTCCTCTCTGACTAAATTGTGATCCACATTTAGAAAACTCCTACAAATATAACAACAATGAAAATAATTGAATGGCCACTGCTGTCACCTCTGATGTGAATATAAATCAGAACAGGCTACTGGCCAATCATATCTATATTGAGGCTGCTAGGACCATTCTGCATTATTTATTTATTTTTTTTTATTTTTGCATACTCAAACTTCCTGAGACCAGACCGTAAACAGCTGATCAGAGTCCCTGCAAGAAAAGGCAGCATTTTATAGATATCAGTTATGTACTAATAGCAAATAGTGTATTAAGTATTGCAAAATGCTTAATGTAGCACATGAAATTGGGATTATTTCATTATCTACAATTAACCATGCAGCTCTAGGTCAAATGCATTTCTTGCTCATAATTAGAAACAGTGGGTTGTTAACTCCTCCATGACCACCAGCTGTCACAACCTGTCCATCTGTCACACACTCATCACAAACTCCACTCCAAACACATTCTTCATGGTCCAAGGAATTCCCAGTCTTGGTAGCAGAGCGGCTGTCTATTTTTTGCTGTTGATAATGTCAGCTCACTCTACAGAGTTGACACCCCCCTGTTCTTTGCTCTAATTAGTTGACCCACATTGTTCTTTCCAGCTTCTGTAGCACCGACACAAACACTTAAAAGAATCACGTAGAGGAAACACTGCGCAGGAACCTTTCACCCTGCTACCATCTTGACAAGTGATACAGGAGTTTCTGCTGCCATACCACCAAACTAAAGAGCAGCTTCTCTCCTCAGGCTGTGAGACTCCTCGGCTCCACCTCATCCTCCACACTCCACCATAAAAAAAGAGTTTACTATTTGTTCTGGTAAGTGCTATATCATAGGCAACTGGACTTGCTTGTGTTTCTTGAAGACATTTCGCCTCTCATCTAAGAAGCTTCTTCAGTTCTAAATGACTGGAACGAAGTTGCAGGCTATAAACCCTGTGTGGGTGGGAACCCTTGCAGAGTCGTAGGGGTCACGTGAGCTCATAGTTTCAGAGTTGTTAACGACTCAGAGTTAACGATTTTGAAATTAAGAGCTCACATGATACATGATGATGTTAGAACTGAAGAAGCTTCTTGGATGAGAGACGAAACGTCTTCAAGAAACACAAGCAAGTCCAGTTGCCTACGATATAGCACTTACGATTACCATGACCTGGATGACTGAGAATCTTCACTGACAAATATATTTGGTCTGGTTTTCTTTTGTAGCATGAGGAGACTACAACTGCATTTTATTGTGCAACCCTGTGTTGTACAATGACAATAATAAACCTACCAAAACTGCTCCAGTCACTGTCATGTAAAAAGGCGCAGGACTCTGTGAATGCAGTCATACTGCATTCTCACTGCATTAGTCTTTTTCACCCAACTCAGACCTGAAGGTAGATCTGTAACCACTAATGAGAAATGGGTTTTCAGGCAGTTAGAAGGTCACATGACAGAAAAATAAATCAGTGTGTTGTAGGGTGAGTTACTGATCTTTTCAGTCATGCCCCCTTCTGTTGTCCAGACGGGGGAGTTACGAACAAAGATGAGTCAGTCTCATGAGGATAGTCTGACCAGCGTGGCCTGGAATCCAGATGGTAAACGCTTCGTCACCGGTGGCCAGAGAGGCCAGTTCTACCAGTGTGTAAGTATCTTTCACAGTACACAAACAATGCTGTGAGTGCCCACAGGCTCTGAGCATTACATATGGTCCATACTTTTTATTTTTGAAAAAAAATTACATTTATAGAGGTGCACTGATAGTACGTAAATCACAGAACAATGACATTAGATAACTAAACACTGAGACTCTTTTGTCTTATGAAGTAGCATACCAGTGTGATCTGGGTTTCATCTGAGCTAGTATGTATACTGAACAATAAATGAAATACAAAACTTTTGTTTCTGTTCCCATTTTTCACAGGTTCATGTGAAAGATTATTTATGCACTGAGAAGATATATTTCACTCAAATGTTGGTCACAAATTTGTTAAAATCAGTTTTAGTGAGAACATCCCTTTTCCAAGATAATCCATCCACCTGACAGGTGTGACATATCAAGATGCTGATTAAACAGCATCATTACTACACAGGTGTGCCTTGGGATGGTCACAGTAAAAGGACTCTCTAAAATGTGCAGTGTGTTCACACAACACAATGCACAGATGTCCCAAGTTTTGAGGGAGAGTGCCATTGGGATGCTGACTGCAGGGATGTCCAGAGCTGTTGGCCCTGAACTGTTCATTTTACAACCAAAAGACATCTCCAATGTTGTTTCCGTGAATTTGTCAGTACATCCGACCAGCCTCACAACTGCAAGGTACACAAGGGGCAACCTTGTGTATCCACACCAGCTCAGGACCTCAACATCCAGCATCTTCACCTGCAAGATTGTCTGAGACCAGCCACCTGAACAGCTGATGCAACAGTTGGTTTGCATAGCCAAAGAATTTCTGCAGAATCTGTCAGAAATAGTCTCAGTCAGGCCAACTGCATGCTCATTGTCCTCATCAGGGCCTTGACCTGACAGCAGTTCGTTGTCAGAACCCACTTGTACAGTATCTTGTTTGATAATTAGGCCTGCTATGCCATGTGTCTGACAGGCTATGTTGTGTTTGTTAATGTCAGGTTGTCATAATAATACCTCTCAACATTGTCAACTTTGAATAAAAAAATTAGATAATTGACCAAATAACACTTTAAGTTACAGTTGGTCACTTTTAAGAAAATAACTTTTTGCCGTAGTAACTGAAAGAAGTACATGAGACAAGTAGAGGTGGTTATTATGGGCTGAAAGATGTGCCACCAGAAACTGAATTTGAATCATTTATATTTAGGGCCTGAGTGACGACGAAGTCATCCGTGAGCACCCTATTGTAATCGCGCTGTTTATTATTAGGGCCCGAGCAGGTCACAGACCTGCGAGGTCCCTATTGTTTTTCTCCTGATTATTTATTTATTTATTTTTAATTTTTTTTTTCTTCCACCAAAATGATCATATGTTTCACTGCCTGAACATACCCCAAAACTCAGCAAACTTGGAATATAAGTCACACCTGGCGAAAAATTTTATAATCTATTGTCCTCCGGAATTTCCACCACTAGGTGGCGCTATTATTAAGGAAAGTGCGTTTTGGCTCATAACTCCCATATACTTTGTCGCACATTCAAAAACCTTATATCCACGTGTTCAGTGAATTCTGCTGAATCTTATGGTGTAGCCCACGCCCATTTCTGCCTCCGTTTTTTTCTGCAAATTCGCAAAATGTCGCAAACCTACTTTTTTGAACTCCTCCCAGGCAATTTCACCGATTGGCATGAAACTTTGCACACAGCATCTGTGGACCCTCCCAACAAAAAGTTATTAAAAGAATTTTGATATTCCAAACAATACTCAAGTTATTAAATAGCAACTTCCTGCAGATTTCGTTCCAAACAGGAAGTGCTGCTTATCTCCACATCGGTGTATCCGAATGACATGAAACTTAGGTTACCACTTCTGCATGAGCCCCTGAGGCTCTGTGCAAAATTTCAGGTGATGACCACAAGGTGGCGCTTTTTAAATTGAAGTATTTTATATCTCAACATCGGCTGGGTGGATTAACATGAAACTTGGTATAGTTATTGTCAATGCCCTCCTGAGGATATCTGACAAAGGACTTACCGATCCGCCACTAGGTGGCGCTCTGGTGGCCGTCTAATTTAATATTTGGCACTGTGCCAACACCATAACACTCGTGGAAATAAAATTGATAGGGGTGGTATAGACTGGCCCCTGTAACTCACACACCAAACATGACCTGCAGGTGGCGCTATTTTCAATGCAAAAGCATTTTTGGCCCACAACTCCCACATAACATGTTGCATGTTTTGAAACCTTATATCAAAGTGTTCCCTGAATTCTGCTGAATTGTGTGATGTAAGGCACGCCCACTTTTGCATTGAATTTTCATTCACAAAATCGCGAACAATGAAAAACTTACTTTTTCGAACTCCTCCTAGGCGATTTGACTAATTTGCACCAAACTTTGCATGAAGCATCTGTGGACCCTCCTGACAAAAAGTTATTAAAAGAATTTTGATAGTCCAAAAAACGGCCAAAATATAAAACAACAAATTCCTGCACATTGCTTTCAAAACAGACAGTCTTTCATATCTTGACCAAATACAATCGGATTACCACAACACTTTTGCTAATTGTGTTCCATGGCCCGATGAGGGTTTGTGCAAAATTCGGTGCAAATCGGCCAATACGTGGCGTTCTGGTGGCAGTCTAATTAGTGTGAATGGAAGTAAATCTGACTGTCTGGGGTCTGTCTGTGAGGAAATCCAGAACCCAGCTGCAGAGGGAAGTTGTCAGTCCAGATGTCACATTTACATGTCCGAATGTTGTCATTATATACTCAGATTCAATATTTAAGTCATTTACCATCACAGTAACAGCGTGATATACATTAATACCTGTAAACACTCATAAATATTGGAAAAATACATACGTGGGTTGGGTGCCTACCTGTATATTGGAAATGTAAGTAAGCGATAACGTTTTTTTTTTTTTTATTACAGCTGACAAGACATCTAGGTGCACGCCCCCCGACGGCAGCATGCCCCGCACGCGTGGACTGCGAGGGCCCATTCATTGCTGCTTGCAGCTTTAATTAGGGCCCGAGCACCTAGTGGTGTGAGGACCCTATTGAAATGCAAGGATTTTTTTTTTATTATTATTCTTATTCTTCCTCCAAATGAATTGCCTTTTTGGGAGGCTTAACATACCCGAAAATTCATGAAACTTTGCACACATCTCAGAACTGGTGAAAATTTTGATATTTTAAGGGTCTCGTGCGCGGGTTCCAAAAAATGACTCAGTAGCACCCCCTACAAAAGTTGGAGGAAACAGCCCCTGAAGCTAGTTTAACCGACCTGAAACTTGGCAGGCTTACCTAACGCACAGAAATATACAAAAAAGACTCTTGGAGGCATGCTCTAAACCCAGAGGGTTTAATTTTGATGTCTTGCCATGAAACAGGAAATTGCTATAAATTTGGAGTAAATGGTCCGTTGTCCACCAAACTTGACATGATTCATATTTGTCCCACCCTGAACACATTTATATGACAATATTCCGTGATAGTCATAGCGCCACCTAGTGTTGAAAGGAAGTACTTCTTACCAGACACTTATCTTTGGATTCACCTGAAATTTCAATGCTGTGGTCTATATTTGATGTTCACAAACATGACATATCATTAGTGTCTATGTGTGCTGCAGAGGGTTTAATTTTGATGTCTCACCATGAAACAGGAAATTGCTGTAAGTTTGGAGTAAATGGTCCGTTGTCCACCAAACTTGACATGATTCATATTTGTCCCACCCTGAACACATTTATATGACAATATTCCGTGATAGTCATCGCGCTACATAGTGGTGAAAGGAAGTATTTCTTACAAGACACTTATCTTTGGATTCACCTGAAATTTCAGTGCTGTGGTCTATATTTGATGTACACAAACATGACATGTCATTAGTGTCTATGCGTGCTCCAGCATACATGGTCCAATCTTGCCCAAACTTCACAGAATTGATGACAGCCCCGCCCTGAACACATCTACATGTCAATAATTAGAGCTAAACATAGCGCCCCCTACTGGCAACGGGAAATGTCATGGTTTAGACTTTAATGTACATCTCCTACAGACTTGACCAGATCCACTTCAAACTTGGTGAAAAAAGTCATAAGACGTTGATGAGGCTTTATTGTGGAAACTGTGAGTTTTCGTCGAAGGGCGTGGCCACGGCCTAGCGGCGAACTTTGATGTTTCGCTGTGATGATAAACGTTGCTGTAACCAAAACTTCACACATATGATGACAGTCCAGCCCTGAACACATCTAAAGAGGAATTTTGAATCACTGCCATAGCGCCACCTTCTGGCAACAGAAAGCTACTTTATACATTCTTTGATGTCCCTCTTCTAGCAGGTTAATCAGACCCACCTCAAACTTGCTGGTCTAAGTCCTTAGACCTTGATGATGCTTAAAAATGAAGCTTTTGAGTTTTCATCAAACGCTGTCACCGTGGCGCCGCCTTGTTTGCCATCAAACACGATGTTGTTTTGAAGGGACAAGGGATGCTTGAAAACTCACCAAACGTGGCATACACATCACAGGTCACAAGTCCTGTTGTCTGATGTGATTTTTGTGCTTTGATGCACCAAGATGGCTCAACAGTGCCCCCTAGAATATTTCAATTAAGCAGCCCCCAAAGCTGCTTTGACCTGCATGTATGAAACTTGGTAGGCACCTGTAACAGTCTATCACGTACAAAAAAGCCTCTTGGAGCCATGCTCCAAACCCAACAGGAAGTCTGCCATTTTGAATTTACTTGTGCCACTTTTGTGCATTTTTGCCCATTTCCAGGGCTTGTAAATTAACAAACTTGTCCTACAGATTTAATCAGAATGGCTCCAAACTTGGTGTATGTAAGCGTGATTACGTTGTGACCAAAAGTTATCACAGGATTTGCCCAGTGTTGAATGGTGCGCCCCCTGCCGAGCGTTGAATCTTGAGGTCTCGCCATGAAAAACGAAATTGCTGTAGCTTTGGCATAAATGGTCCTGTCTCTACCAAACTTCACATGATTCATACTAGTCCTGCCCGGAACACATTAATATCACCATATTTCCTCATACTCATAGTGCCATCTAGTGGTGACAGGAAATAGGTCTCATCAAACACTTATGTTTCTATTTATCTGAAAGTCACATGCTGTGGTGGGTTTTAGATGTATAAAAACATGATGTATAATTAGTGCACACTCCAACTCCCCCTAGTGGAAAGAGGAAGTGATACAAAATGTGAAGTATGTCATTCCAGCACTGTAACAAGGATAGGCCAAGTTGCTCCTGCATGCGATGTCTAACTTTGACAGAAATGAACTAACGCATCAGAAGGCGTCCTGCCAGCCCCCCCGAGTTGCGTGAAGGTGCGAGGGCCGTTCATCGCTGCGTGCAGCTTTAATTAGGGCCCGAGCGACAAGGAAGTCGTCCGAGGACCCTATTGAAATCGCGCTGCTTATTATCATTATTATTCTTTACCCAACTTCGTGCCCCAACTTCACCTCTTTCCCAAATTTGAAAATGCTTCTAACTTTCCACATTCATCCGGCCACATCAAATTCGATATTTTTGCGCCCCCTACAAATTTTCAAAATACCCTCCCCATTGGGGTTAGTTTGTCGTAGGCAAACGAAATTTGGTACACACATGTATCATACCCAGATGCACAAAAAAGTCTCGTAATGTCATGGTAAAATCCCAACAGGAAGTCAGCCATTTTGTTTTGAATTTTTTTGTTACGGCTATTTCCACAACTTACATTTGAACGAACTCGTCCTTGGGATTTCGTCCGATCGACTTCAAAGTTGGTACAGATAGTCCTGAGAACATGCTGATCAAAAGTTATTAAAAGCTATCCTCTATGTCAAGGGGCGTGGCTGCTAGGCCGTGACAAATTTTGGCGACTTTTCGTTTTCTTGCCATCGAATTTCGAGCAGCTCTCCTGCCCACATACTTTTTCTCAGTGGCTTCAAACTTGCTGGACTTGATGATGGCGCCGCCCCGAACGCCCCGATATGTTAATATGCCACCTTACTCATAGCGCCCCCCGGTGGTAACAGGAAGTGACCAGTTTTTACTTTAACATGTACTAATGCCACAAACTTGACCGCATCAACTTCATTTCACTTTTGATGCATGCAGAACAAGTTGGTGAAGCTACCTTATGAACGCTGTGAAGCTACGTCTAATGGTGTCCCTGTGGCGGCGTGGCGACTATCGATCCCTTGCCACTAAATACGTTTGGCAATTTGATGGCTTCAACGACCTCATCTCCTCATGAAAATTGATACACAGGTCAAGAATGGCGAACTCTTACATCTGATAGGGGCGTCGCCCATAGGGGGGACAAAATGCCTCTATAGTGCCCCCTTGAAATTTTCAAAAAACCCTCCCCATAGGGTTTCTTTTGGAGTCGTAACATGAAAATTGGTACACGTGTATGTTGTCCAGACGCACATAAAAGTCTCTGGCACTAATGGTCTGCTCCAAACAGGAAGTCAGCCATTTTGATTTTGACTTGTCATTTTGGCGTGATTTCCATATGTTGTATTTTAACGAACTAGTCCTAGGGATTTCATCCAGTCGGCTTCAAATTTTTTAGAGATCATCCAGAGACCATGCTGATCAAATGTTATTAAAAGCTTTTCTCTATGTCAAGGGGTGTGGCCTCTATGCCGCCTCCCTCACCACCAAATACGTTTGACTTTTTGATGGCTTCAGCGACCTCATATCCTCATGAAAATTGATACACAGGTCAAGAATGGCGAGCTCTTGCATCTGATTGGGGCGTCACCCATGAGGGGGACAAAATGCCTCTATTGCGCCCCCTTGAAATTTTCAAAAAAAACCTCCCCATAGGGTTTTTTTTTGGAGTAGGAACATGAAAATTGGTACACGTGTATGTTGTCCAGACGCACATAAAAGTCTCTGGCACCAATGGTCTACTCCAAACAGGAAGTAGGCCATTTTTATTTTGACTTGTCATTTTGGCATGATTTCCACATGTTGTATTTTAACAAAGTAGTCCTAGGGATTTCATCCAATCGACTTCAGATTTTTTACAGATCGTCCAGACACCATGCTGATGGTCGAAACTTCACATGTGTGATGACGGTCCACCCCTGAACGCACCTGCCCACATCTGGTTATGCTCATAGCACTACCTGGTGGATGAATGAAACATTGCGTTTTTCGCTCCTGCCAGGGTTTTTCTCCCTTCTCGCTCTGCGCCACAGCCCCCCATGCCTCAGGCCCCCACGGTTGCAGCTTTAATTGAATTTGAATTTTTAAACTTGAATAATTGCATTGAAAAACTGAATTTGAATCACATAATTTAAAATTGTATTGTTTAATTTGAATCATTGCATTGAAAAACTGAATCTGAATAGTATAATTTGAAATTGAATTTATTAGTTTGGAACTGAAGTCCAATCAAATTTGATCCTCACTGAAAATTCAACTCTCTATATATCTTCACATTCAGTTCTCACAATTCAAATTCAGTTCTCAAAATTCAATTTCAAATTTACTGTGACAGACATCCGGGTACTTGAAGGTTGAAGGAAGGGCAATCGAACGCAGATACACAGGACCATAGACATATGTCTATGCACAGGACTCTTCTTCGGCCAATCAGCACCTACGTTTTTGAGCACGTAGGAAGAAGCGCTCGCTCACCTTGACCCATACTGGCTTGACCATGGATGCGACTGGAACAGATACGGTAATTTGGCATTTTACCATATATTTTAACAACCTTTTTTAACTGTTGTTAATGTTATAGCTACTTTGTAGGAATGTTTCATTTCGTCAGCGAGCATACACAAATCATGTTTACAATTACATTAGGCAACTAGCACGTTAGCATTGTTTCAGCTATCATTTTAGCGCAGTAACGAGCACCGGAGCTAGTCTACAAGTCACATGTGATGTTACCCATTTAACGGCAGTGTTCTTTCTTACCATGAATGTTTTGTTGATACCAAACAAGAAATTCGAGTTAGTAGTTGGTTTTGCAGTGTGCATAATGGCTGACATTAAAGATTATATCCTTGTACCCACACTGCTGTTGCAAACAGTGCGCATATTTATGATTTTGACATTGATATAAGTCCGAAGGGGACTGAAATGTACGTTACTGTTATGAACAGCGCATTGCGAGATTATCATCTAGAACATGATAAAGAAATGTAGAAATTGCGAAAGAAAGGCAGTGTTACTTGTTACAAGATGTTAATTTCTTTCAGTACATCACCAGTGTTGAGGTCAGGGCCACTTGCAAGGACAAAAATAAAGCATTTAAAAGACATCATCAAGTCATCTATATTTTGAGGTGTTGCTCCCTGTTTTATTTTATCCTACAGATGTGACATAATAGTATTGTCAACAAAAATAAATGATTGACCCTTTATGGTTAACTAGGGTGACCATATTTTGATTTCCAAAAAAGAGGACATTCGGCCGGCCATGACATAGCCTACTTAAATGATAGCCGCAGCTTACTCAAAGATGCCTTATCATTTTAATATATTTAAAATTTATATGTATGGATAGAAAATTCAGTTATATTACAAAATAATATCCCTCAAAGACAGAAATTCAGATAGGCCCCAATAGGGGACACATACACACACTAGAGTGTGGCGGTCCGAGCCCGACGGTACCCGACAGGTCGGGCCGGGTTTGGTCAAAAATGTAGCTATAAATTGTATTCGGGCTCGGGTCAGATTCGGTCAGCTTTCAGTGAAAATATAGTGTAAAAATAAATAAAATCCTATTGTCTGTCCTGTTTATTGCTTGGAGACTGTTATTTACGTGACAACACCTGAACATAACACGCACAGACACACATTGGCTGTTTGTTTCTACCTCTCTCCTTGCTGGAAGTCTCGGACCTCCAGCCGCCCGCCTTGATTAAACGCTGAAAATAAAATAAAAGAGGGAGACAGGTTTTTCCTATTTTATCTTATTTTGTTTTATTTCTCCCTCTCCTCTCGCTGGAACCGTCGGACCTCCCGCCTCCCGCTCCTGTCTCAAACACGGAGGTCTCCCTCTCTGCAGAGCACGCCCGGCCTGTTAAATAGCCTGTAACCGTAACAACTGTGTGACACAAACTCAGTGCTTTGGTCATTAAATAATGTCAGGCTCGGTTCGGGTTCGGACAGAAACCCATTATCATCAGTTTATAAACCCCGGATGCCCCGGACGGGACGTGAAAAGTGGACATGTCCGGGCAAAAGAGGACGTATGGTCAGCCTGTAGTTAACTTTCTGTTTTTCATTACCTAAAGCATTTATTACACTCATTTTACTTTCATACGCACAGTGTGGATCATTGGTGACAGCTATGTCCGGCGTGGTGTCCAGAGAGCTGCAGAGACCTTGGGAAGCAACGTCAGCATGCTGGGCATCCATGTCTGCTGGTTTGGCTGGAGTGGACTGCAGTGGAGAGGTCTTCTTTCCTTCTTTTCCCACTCCCTGCGAGGAAGAGCAGCACCAGATGTCCTCATCATCCAATGTGGCAGCAACAACATGGGGAAGGTCAGCAGTGTCAAGATGGTCAGCATGATGAAGGAGGACCTGCACCAGCTTCACCTCCAACATCCTGGCATTAAGATAATATTTTCTTCATTGCCCCAAAGGTGCAGGTGGGAGGCTGGTGGCAATCCAGCAAAGATTGATAAGGACAGGAAATTTGTTAACAGTGTTATGGCTACATTTGTTCATAGTTTAAATGGTGCCATAATTGAGCACCCTCACATCAGACTGACAGTCCTGGGCTATTTTTGAAAGATGAAGTTCATCTCACACCTAGGGGAAATGATGTGTTTTTAAGTAAATTAGTTAATTGTCTTAAAGACCACCTCCAAACGCAGTAAACTGCTTACTGTTGGCAGTGTCACTGCTTTTGAATTTGGCCTTTAGGACACATTTTGTCAGGCCTGAACATAGCCCAGGCTGTCATGGCTAATGTTGAGTTTTTTATATTCATCTATAACTTGTTTAAAATTTCAATACATCTATTTATATTTGCAGTTGTTTTGTCTTTATTACTGACTTAATGTTGTATTTCACAATTAAATCTCACTGTCAATTGAAAGGACAAACACATCATACACTACAGATAAAACATTAAGCATTAATGTTTAACATTGTCATTGGCAAATAATTAAGCAGTCCATTTCTTTGTGGGCCTGATTAACTTTGTACTTGATGATAACTAAGCACCTTCCACCCAGCAGCAGAGCCTGAGAAGATTTTGGAGAGTACCCTTTGTTTGCTGCTCTGTTAGAAGTCTAATTTTAACACAGAATAATGTGACTGGATAAAAGGGCTCAAAGTGAAAAACAAAGAATTAGCTGGACACAATAGTTTTGAAGCCCCTGAGGAGGCTTGTTCGCCAACTCTGAGAGGGTCTTCTTCAGGCAAAGGTATCATGACATTTTTATAGTGAGGCAAATAGAAACATAATCAGCCAAATGTGTGTTACATTTTTTTTTAGCCTCACTATATAAGCCTCAATACCGAGCAGAACCTTCTCATATGTCACGTCACAAATATTTCCAATCATCACAGGAAACTGATGAATGACAGCTTTCAAAAAATGTGCTTTTACTCAAAAGTAAATTTTGTTTGATCCATTTTATATAACAAAAATTATAACCATTACACAAACAGTTTCACAAAATAAAGCTTGCATTCATGAAAACATCCATATTAAAAGGTTACAAAAAGTACACATGGAATAAATGAAAAGATTTGTAACAGTAATTATAAAACCTATGGATTAGGACCCAGTGTCATAATTTGCAAAATCTTAATTTTTTGTGAAACAACCTCTTTACTGTGGAGTAAATATCACATTGGCCTAGGCATTTTAACTTTCCTCAAGTGTCCTACAAGAGAGAAAGATGACAGGTTAAAAACACAGGTAGAAAACATTGACCACAGCCTGTCTTGGTTAAAAGCCCACTCACCACCAAAATTATCTTATTGCTGAGTAAGTGGCTGTCATTCATAAAATAGTTTTGTGTTTAAGTTCTGTGGATATTCAACTTTATATTTGAATGTGATTTTAAATTTAACAGTGTACTACCAAGACAACTGGAGTATGAATGTACAGTATGCAGTTCATCCTCATTAAAAGAATTGTTGCTATTAAAAGGAAATTGAACTGAATCATGCAAGGTTCGGCTGTCACATTTTGAGAATATTTTTTTCCACTGGTTCTTCACAGACTGTGTGTGGGGAAAAAGGTAGTAATTCTCACTATGATAAAGGGTCTTTGCATAAAATGCACTAAAATGTTAAAGTTGGTAAATACATGTCATGTTCCTTGATTGATAAAATCTTCATTTGGCCTTTTGCATCAGGGGAACACTAAACTGCACTGGTGTGTCAGTAATTTCACCTTATCAGTAATCAACCTTCAAGTACCCGGATGTCTGTCACAGTAAATTTGAAATTGAATTTTGAGAACTGAATTTGAATTGTGAGAACTGAATGTGAAGATATATAGAGAGTTGAATTTTCAGTGAGGATCAAATTTGATTGGACATAAGTTCCAAACTAATAAATTCAATTTCAAATTATACTATTCAGATTCAGTTTTTCAATGCAATGATTCAAATTAAACAATACAATTTCAAATTATGTGATTCAAATTCAGTTTTTCAATGCAATTATTCAAGTTTAGAAATTCAAATATAAATGATTCAAATTCAGTTTCTGGTGGCACATATTTCAGCCCATAGGTTATCACCAGAAGATTCACAATATGATATTATCACAATGCTTAAGTAATGACACAATATTATTGCGATTTTAAATATGTTGCAATATGATGAGTATTGCAATAAAATAAACTGCTATATATTACGATTTATTACCTTTTTTCAATAGTAAATTTTGTCCGCAAGTGAAAACTTTGGGCAGGAAGTTGGCATCGGCAGACCTAAGAGTGCAGGAGGGAGTGTGCCGGTGGAGGAGCTCAGACAGATAAGGGGGAGCCAGGTTGTGGAGAGCTTTGTAAGTGATGATGAGTATGCTGGGGAATGGGGAGCCAGTGGAGGTTATGAAAGGTGGGGGTGATGTGGTGTGAGTTCTGGATATACTGTAGTGTTTTGGCCGAAAAACCATTCAGTAGAGACCATTGCAATAGTCTAGTCTGGAAGTGATGAATGTGTGGATGAGAGTCTCTACAACTGAAAAGGAAAAGGCGGGCAATGTTTCTGAGATGGAAGAAGGCTGTTTTGGTGATGTGTTTGATATGTTGGTCAAAGGAGAGGGTTTGATTGAAGATGACACTAGGATTATGAATTGATTATCTTGTCGATAGCGCCATAGGCTCGCTGTGAACAACACTCGACTCTGTAGTTCCTCTTAAAAAGAAGTTAACAAAGCAAAGAAAGTTTGCTCCTTGGTATAACTCTCAAACCCGTAAGTTAAAACAAATATTGCGAAAATTTGAAAGGAATTGGCGATTAACCAAACTGGAAGAATCTTGTTTAATCTGGGCAGACAATCTCAAAACGTATAAGAGGGGCCTCCGCAATGCCAGAGCAAACTATTTCTCAGCATAAAGAAGAAAACAAAAATAACCCCAGGTTTCTTTTCAGCACTGTAGCCAGGCTGACTGACAGTCAAAGCTCTATTGAGCCTTGTATTCCTTTAGCCCTTAGCAGTAATGATTTTATGAGCTTTTTTAATGACAAAATTATAACTATTAGAGGCAAAATTCATGACCTCCTGTCCTCAGATAGTACCTGTCTAACCTCTAACACAGCTGTAAGACCTAATATATATTTAGATTGCTTCTCCCCGATTTCTCTTCAAGAATTGACTGCAGTGATTTCATCATCTAAATCATCAACGTGTCTCTTAGACCCCATCCCAACTAGGCTACTTAAGGAGGTCTTACTTTTAGTTAACACTCATATATTAGATATGATCAATATATCCTTATTAACAGGCTATGTACCACAGTCTTTTAAGGTAGCTGTAATTAAACCTCTCCTAAAAAAGCCCACCCTGGATCCAGAGGTGTTAGCCATCTATAGACCAATATCTAATCTTCCCTTTCTTTCAAAGATCCTTGAGAAAGTAGTCACAGACCAGCTGTGTGATTTTCTCCATGATAATAATTTATTTGAGGAATTTCAGTCAGGATTTAGAGTGCATCATAGCACTGAGACAGCACTAGTTAAAATTACAAATGACCTTCTGATTGCTTCAGACAAAGGACTCGTCTCTGTACTTGTTTTATTAGATCTTAGTGCAGTGTTTGACACCATTGACCATCAAATTCTGCTACAGAGACTGGAACACTTAATTGGTCTAAAAGGTTCTGCACTGAGCTGGTTTAAATCTTATTTATCTGATTGTTTTCAGTTTGTTCACGTTCGCAATGAACCATCCTTACATACTAAAGTTTGTTTTGGAATTCCACAAGGTCCTGTGCTCAGACCAATCCATTTTACTCTTTATATGCTTCCTTAAGGTAACATCATTAGAAATCACTCTGTAAATTTCCATTGTTATGAGGATGATACACAGTTGTATTTATCGATGAAGCCAGAAGAAAGTAATCAATTAACTAAACTCCATAACTGCCTTAAAGACATAAAAACCTGGATGAGCACCAATTTCCTGATGTTAAATTCAGACAAAACTGAAGTTATTGTTCTTGGCCCCAAACAACTCAGAGACTCTTTATCTGATGACATAGTTTCTCTAAATGGCATTGCTCTGGCCTCTACCACTACCGTAAGAAACCTCGGAGTAACATTTGATCAAGATTTGTCTTTTAATTCTCATTTAAAACAAACCTCACGGACTGCATTTTTTCATCTGCGTAATATTGCAAAAATTAAGCCTATCCTGACCCGAAAAGATGCAGAAAAATTGGTCCATGCTTTTGTTACCTCAAGGCTGGATTACTGTAACTCTCTATTATCAGGTAGCTCTAGTAAGTCCTTAAAAACTCTCCAGCTAATTCAGAATGCAGCAGCACGTGTACTAACAGGAACTAAGAAACGTGATCATATTTCTCCTGTTTTAGCTTCTCTGCACTGGCTCCCTGTAAAATCCAGAATTGAATTTAAAATCCTACTGTTAACTTATAAACCTCTAAATGGTCAAACTCTGTCATATCTTAGAGAGCTCATAGTGCCATATTATCCCACCAGAACTCTTCGCTCTGAGAATGCAGGGTTACTCGTGGTCCCTAAAGTCTCCAAAAGTAGATCAGGAGCCAGAGCCTTCAGCTATCAGGCTCCTCTCCTGTGGAATTATCTTCCTGTTGCGGTCCGGGAGGCAGACACCGTCTCCACATTTAAGACTAGACTTAAGACTTTCCTCTTTGATAAAGCTTATAGTTAGGGCTGACTCAGGCTTGCCTTGTACCAGCCCCTAGTTAGGCTGACTTAGGCCTAGTCTGCCGGAGGACCCCTCTATAATACACTGGGCACCTTCTCTCCTTCTCTTTCTCTCTCTCTCTCTCTCTCTCTCTCTCTCGTGTCCTACTACTGCATCTTGCTAACTCGGCCATTCAGGATGTCACTAACTCGGCTTCTTCTCTGGAGCCTTTGTGCTCCACTGTCTCTCAGGTTAACTCGTATTGCAGCAGTGCCTGGATAGTGTGACATGTGTGGTTGTGCTGCTGCTGTGGTCCTGCCAGATGCCCCCTGCTGCTGCTGTTATCATTAGTCATACTTCTACTGTTATTATACACATATGATTATTGTCACACATGTATACTATCAGATATTAATATATTATTATTATTAAGTATAATATTATTACTTTCATTAATGTTGTTGTAAGCTACTGTCATTACCATGTGTCCTGCATCTCTCTCTCTCTCTCTCTCTCTCTCTCTCTCTCTCTCTCTGTCTCATTGTGTCATACGGTTTACTGTTAATTTATTATGTTGATCTGTTCTGTATGACATCTATTGCTCATCTGTCCGTCCTGGAAGAGGGATCCCTCCTCAGTTGCTCTTCTTGAGGTTTCTACCGTTTTTTTTTCCCTGTTAAAGGGGGGGGTTTTTTGGAAGTTTTTCCTTACCCGCTGTGAGGGTCCAAAGGACAGAGGGATGTCGTATGCTGTAAAGCCCTGTGAGGCAAATTGTGATTTGTGATATTTGGCTTTATAAATAAAATTGATTGATTGATTGATTGATTGATTGATTGATTGATTATGGACGTGGGGTGAAGAAAGCACAGTGCAACTGTCGATGGAGTGGGAGAAGTTATGGGTGGATTTGGTAAGAGATTTGGGACCGATTATGATAACTTCTGATTTGTTACAGTTAAGTTTGAGGAAGTTGGTTTGCGGCCAGGATTTTATTTCAGTGATTCAGTTGGTGAGGGTAGAGTGAGTGGCAGGAGTGAAAGCTTTGGTGAAGATGTGGAGCTGAATGTCATCAGCGAAGCAGTGAAACTGAAGTTCATAATGGTGGATTATTTCACCAAGGGGGTGAATGTACAGGATGAAGAGGAAGGGGTCGAGAACTGAACCTTGGGTGGAGTAGTGGCCTGGGGCCTCATTTATAAAACTGTGCACAGGAAAGGTGACGTACGAATAAGCACAGAAAGAGCTTACGCACAAAAATATCCTGATTTATAACACAGTGTGCACGCATGTCCCACGCCGGTTTCCCTTCTGGCGCATCTGGCGCAGGTGAGCGAGCGTCTTGTCCCACCCATAGATGCCTATAAATGGCCAGTGAAACGCCCCGAATTGATATTCATTACAACAGGAAACCACACGAAGAAGAGTAAAGCAAATGTAGCAAGACAAAGTAAACAACAAAACCTCACACAGTATGAAGTTGAAGTTCTTGTTGGGGAGGTTGATAACAGAAAGACAATGTTGTTTTATGGACTATATATGGGCATTACTAAGGCTAAAAATGCAGGGGAGTGGCAGATGTTGTAAATGCTGCCACCTCAGACTGTTTCAGAAGTCAAGAAGAAGTGGTCCAACTAAAACTGTCTAAAATTAATATTCTAAATGAGGGATACAGTTGCCATAGCTGTTGGACAAACAATCTGATTTTCTTGACTCAAATGATTTTTTTAAAATATGCCTTGTTTTCATAAACAGTGCATCACATCACAGCGCAGCAGCAGCATTTGGCTCAAGTGCCTGGGGATAGGGCTCGAAGTTGGGGCCAACATCTGTGTCAGGCGGTAGTGGCATGTTTTCCACATTTTGCAGCACAGCACCGACACAGCTTGGTTCCAGTGGGTGCTTCTTTGTAATGCCGGGCCCAACACAGCACAGAGATCGTTGGCCAGTAGGTCTTGCTGGTGCCTGAAGATCCGCTCCCTCTGGAGTCTCCCATCCACCACCTCTAACAGTGCCAAATAAGCCATCATGTGTTCTTGCATTTTTATACCCACCCATCAATTGATTGATTGCATGTGAAAAGAAATTCCGTGATTGTAACTGAGGGGCAATTTTGGTTAACAAACATGTGAGATAAATATTAATAATGATGATTATACACGTTATTTGTTTACACTTTTTACACTGAACAAAAATATAAATGCAACACGTTTGTTTTTGTTCCCATTTTTCATGAGCTGAACTCAAAGATCTAAAACATTTTCTTTATACACAGAAGACCATTTCTCACAAATATTGTTCACAAATCTGTCTAAATCTGTGTTAGTGAGCACTTCTCCTTTGCCGAGATAATCCATCCCACCTCACAGGTGTGGCATATCAAGATGCTGATTAGACAGCATGAATATTGCACAGGTGTGCCTTAGGCTGGCCACAATAAAAGGCCACTCTGAAATGTGCAGTTTTGCTTTATTGGGGAAGTCTGGGGGGGTCAGAAAACTAGTCAGTATCTGGTGTGACCACCATTTGCCTCACGCAGTGCAACACATCTCCTTCGCATCGAGTTGATCAGGTTGTTGATTGTGGCCTGTGGAATGTTGGTCCACTCCTCTTCAATGGCTGTGCGATGTTGCTGGATATTGGCAGGAACTGGAACACACTGTCGTATACGCCGATCCAGAGCATCCCAAACATGCTCAATGGGTGACATGTCCAGTGAGTATGCTGGCCATGCAAGAACTGGGATGTTTTCAGCTTCCATGAATTGTGTACAGCAGCTGTCCGGGTGGCTGGTCTCAGACGATCTTGGAGGTGAATATGCTGGATATGGAGGTCCTGGGCTGGTGTGGTTACACGTGGTCTGCGGTTGTGAGGCCGGTTGGATGTACTGCCAAATTGTCTGAAACGCCTTTGGAGATGGCTTATGGTAGAGAAATGAACATTCAATTCACGGGCAACAGCTCTGGTAGACATTCCTGCAGTCAGCATGCCAATTGCATGCTCCCTAAAACTTGCGACATCTGTGGCATTGTGCTGTGTGATAAAACTGAACATTGCGAGAGGACATTTCTCCCTTTTGTCACCATACTGTTTTAGAACTCCAGTCTACTCATGCATTTCTCCCTTTTGTCACCATACTGTTTTAGAACTCCAGTCTACTCATGCATTACCTCAGGGAGGGGGACTGCTGTCAGATGGCTCTGTAGCACCCACTAGTGGTGGGCGGCTGCATGACAGTCAAGCGGCCTTGTACATGAATGGAACACTAATTGGTTTAACCAACTAATGTTTCTGGTGCCGATTAGCGAGGGGGCGGATGTTTAATCATTTAGACTTCTAATTGTGTGCATCTCTAGTCCAGTGGTTGTTGCCAGAGTTCAGTGAGGCAGAGAAAATCAAGTTTGTTGTCGAGAATGAATTCCTTGAGAATATCACTTTTATTGTTAAGGGACTGGGAGATAAGCAAAGTGAATTTCCTGTCATTTTGCATGGTGCGAAGTGGGTGTGGGACTTTGGCTAGGGGGCGTAGCCAGGGAGAGCGCACGTGTGTGTTGTTTTGGTGATGACGCAACGGTGATGGGACAGAGCGCTCAGCTGACCAGAGTGACAGAATGGAGTGACCAGCTTGGAAGTAAACAAACTTGCGATGGTAGCTTCTTTGGATGTATCTGGGCCCTCCCAGCAGTCCCAGAGTTTGGATGGTGGAGATGCATCGGGGAGTGGAGTTATTGTTGAGTATGAGAAGTTGTGAAGCGGAGTATTTCAGTGCCATGCCAGCCGGGGATGATGTGATGTTGAGCCAGGAGTTGATAGCTGGTAGCCAAAAACTCAATACGTAGCACTCTGTGACGATACAATAATTGCCTCACAAAAATTTTGCTATACTATGCTGGAACAATTTTTTCCCTCCCTCCTAGAAACAGATAGGAGGGTCGCGAGCGATTACGTCAGTTGGAGGCCTCCACATGGGGAAGACAGACAAGACAGGAGAAAACTCCGACCAATCATTGCATTCGGTCAGAGTTTTCTTAGAACCATATGAGAATGGTAATAACTATGCATTTTAATTTCTGGTGGGGGCGGCACGGTGGTGTGGTGGTTAGCACTCTCGCCTCACAGCAAGAGGGTTGTCGGTTCGATCCCGGGCGTGGGAGCCCTTCTGTGCGGAGTTTGCATGTTCTCCCCGTGTCAGCGGGGGTTCTCTCCAGGCACTCCGGCTTCCTCCCACAGTCCAAAGACATGCAGACTGGGGACTAGGTTAATTGATAACTCTAAATTGTCCGCAGGTGTGAATGTGAGCGTGAATGGTTGTTTGTCTCTATGTGTCAGCCCTGCGATAGTCTGGTGACCTGTCCAGGGTGTACCCTGCCTCTCGCCCGATGTCAGCTGGGATAGGCTCCAGCCCCCCCGCGACCCCCAAGAGGATGAAGCAGTTAGAAGATGAATGAATGAATGAATTTCTGGTGGAATTCACTTACATTTTAGTGTGCCATCAGCTTATTAATAGCATTTTAACCTAAACAAAGAAAAGTGTAAAATTTCCATAAATGTAAATGTAGCTTTAAGGGCACAGATTAAAGTGAGAAGTTCCTTAGAGAGCTAGACCCACCTGAACCTTTATGCGGACGACCTTCTATTATTCCTAACGAACCCTATTAATTCTCTCTCCCCATTATTTTAGTGTCTTAAGGAATATAGCTATGCATCTGGTTAGATAAATTATTCAAAAGTGAGGCTTTTCCAATTAATGTACTCAACAGTGATATTAGAATTATTTCTGGATCCCTAAAATGTTGCCCCAGCGGTTTTATATACCTGGGTATTAATATTTGTGGCGCCTCTGGTAAAGTGTATAAAGAAAATTATGTGAAACTATTTAATCAAACTAAACTGGACCTTGAGAGATGGATGGGCTTACTGTCATTAATTGGTAGAGTCAACACTATCAAAATGAATGTATTACCCAAATTCATTTATTTATTTCATTGTATCCCTTTTAAAATTCCTATGTATTTTTTTTTTTAAATCTTAACAAAGCTATATCATCATTTCTATGGCAAAAGAAACCCCAAGGGTTAAATTCCTCACACTTCAGGTGGACTAAATCTTCCAAATTTCAGATTAGATTACCTAGCTTCTCAGTTTCGTCCTCTGTGGATCTGGCTGCACCCAAAGAACAGGGATGTGAGATGGGTCTCAATAGAGCAAAATGAAATGAAAACCACTCCATTAACAACTATTCCCTTCCTGGGCTCGAGGAAGAAGATCATAAAAAATTCAATTCTCTTGAGCACCTTTGGCACATGGCAGGATTCTCACACACTCTTAAGTTTAAATACATGTTTACTTGTGAATACTCCTCTTAATGATAATCCTAATAAACCAAGTCCCATTGCTGACAGAACTCTACGAAGTTGGACTGGGAAGTGTATTAAAACAGTCGGTGACCTATATATTAATGGTCTGTTTGCCAGCTTTCCCCAGTTATATGAGTTATTTGATTTACCAACTCATCTTTTCAAGTATTTTCAAATAAGAAAATGGATTAGGAGTCAATCGCTTGATTTATTCCCCAATATACCTGATATATCTCCATTGGAAAGACAGTTATTTGACAGCAGAATCACATCAACAAAAGGCCTAACATCTTTAATATACATCATTCTCATTAATAACCTCTCGTTATATCATAGACCTTCAATGAAGCAAAAATGGGAATCAGACTTGGAATGTTCTTATGATGAAAAGATTGGTGCAGTCTTTTAGAAAAAAACACAAATGGTATTGATATCTACTCAACACAGACAAATTCAATGTAACATTTTACATCAAATTTATTATACTCCTTATATATTAAACAAACGTAATAGTGCAGTTTCTGCCATGTGTCAAAGATGTAAAATTTCCACTGGAACTTTGCTTCATATGCTCTGGAGCAACAATCTCTGAAATTTCAAAATCTCTTAATGTGACTCATCATGAAAAGTACTTTATCCTGCTTGCAGGTACTGCAGCAAAAAATGTATTCTGAAAAACAGGAAATCTGAAAAATCCCCAGCAGCCAAACACTGGATCAATGGACTTGTATCATATAGTACTCCTGAGAAAATATTGTATTCTGTTAGGGAAAGAAAACAAAGAATTTTTATTGTATCTGGGGACCTTTTTTGGATTTTTAACCTCTGTTGGATTCTAACGGCTGACCTATCCACACTCCTTATATGGATGAGGTGATATCATTTTGTTGAGGTTCCACTATATTTATTTATCCCCTTTTTTGTCTTCTGATAACATTCTGGGAATGTGATTATGGGTAATGGATTCTGTATGAAACACGACTATAGGCTGTTTGCTGTTGGTCTGATTTGCATATAATTTTTATTTATTTATTTCTTATTTCTGGACTTCGTCATCTAGTTATTTATGTTATTTATTTTATTTTTTATTTCTCACTTAAATGAGATCAAACAATGCTGAATAATGTAACATACTGACCATACGAGGGAAGGGGAAAGGGGAGGGGTGCAAAGAGAAAGAAAAAGGGAATATACTAATATCTCTGTTGCCTTTGTAAATCTCATACTTTGTTTATTCTCAATAAATATATCTATACGGAGAAACAAAAAAAAGAAGTTCCTTAGAAGATGAAGTTCACAAGTGGCTGGAAGATTTCGAAGCCTCCTCTGGGCTGAAATGGAGGAAATCTAAAATGTATCCAAACGCTGGCCATTAGAACCCTTACAGTACATGGTAAGTTTCTAAAATGAGTCACACAATTAAGAAGCAGAAATGTATTCAGTTTGTTACAAGTCGATATAATTTTAAGCCAGGGTTTTGTTAAAGGGGCAAAAAGCGAAATCGTTTCACCGCTAGGTTTGCTGTTGTGCACTGCCTGTAGACCAAAACAAAGTGTGTCATGAGCCACACCTCCCTCTACCTCTGCTCTCCACCCCCCACCCACTCGCCTCGTCTGTGCAGCCGAGCACCGCAGCATCTCCACGGACTATTACATCCAGACGGTCCCAGTGTTTCTTCTGCAGGCTCCACTTCACTCAGCTGCCCGATATACCCGCTGCTTCTTCCCACATTAACCTGAATAACAAACCAGGGCTTGGTGCTCCGGTTGGATCTAAACGGAGAGCCAGGGCTAACGTTAGCTGGGAAGCTAGCAGAGGCTAACTGGCTGTGCTGGCAGCTGAGTGAAGTGGAGCCTGAGGAGGAAGCACCAGTTAGCCCCAGTTTCACTACAGGCAGATTCACTCGCCACAGGGGCGAGGAAATAAAGCCTAAACAGCCAGCTTAGTTTGGCTTAGTTTAGCAGTTAGCGATGTCTTTCACTCACTCTCGGTCTCTGCTATGTTTAGCTATTTCCCTGCTTTCCTGTTAGCATTAGCACTTGTCGCTAACGTCCCTACTCTTCTCCGTAAGCCCATGAGCCTGGTGGGCTCACAAGCTCACGGCTCTGGCTCACGGAGAAGAGAAGGGACGTTAGTGTTAGCTCCTGGAGTTAGCAGTAGAGCTACTATGGCTACTGGAGTAACTTACAGCTATGGAGCGCTTCTACCAGCTCTTCTAGTCACTGAGCCTCGCCTCCATCCCAGCAAATATATTACATTTATTACAGGTACCATCATCATTGAAGTAGGCAGGGAGATAGCTAAACACAGCCCACCAGGCTGCCTGCCGGGCTACATTTTACAATGCTAATTGCAAATGTTAGCTGGCTACTCACCTAACACAACCGTAACGCCTGACCTATTGCTGGGACAGAGCCACTAATAACTCAAGCTCCAGACATTAAGCCATGCTACAATTGTAACATTAAATTTAATTGAATTGACATAGCGACATGTGCCTAACAGTACTGTAACACTAATTAATACAGACATTTGACTTTATGTTGTACCTGTCCAGGAGAAGAAGAGCTAGCTCCGAGTCAAATTGTAGCCCCTTTAGCTCTCACAGTGCTATCCACCTTG
Source organism: Epinephelus fuscoguttatus (assembly GCF_011397635.1). Lineage (NCBI taxonomy): Eukaryota > Metazoa > Chordata > Actinopteri > Perciformes > Serranidae > Epinephelus > Epinephelus fuscoguttatus. The sequence goes on along the minus strand of NC_064759.1, from coordinate 45,923,546 downwards.
GAAATCCAAGGCCAATGTTAATCCGAGTTCTGTCCCTTTCTTTATCCGACAACTTCTTTGCCAACAACCGTTGTTTCTTAAGAGGTAATGTCGGATCCTGGTCGTCTTCAGGTGGACGTATTGTTCTGCTCTCCGCCATTTCACATTGCTCACTGGCTGTAGCGTTTTATAGGGAGGGAGGGCCAAGGACTCCGAGGGGGGGGTGGATTCACATGAACGTACATGAACGCGCAGCCGGACCGACTTGAACAAACAAGGCGAACGTAAACAAGGGGCTGGAGATCAACACAGAGAGAGGGTGTGTGAGGACATGCTATACTCCAGATGAAATTACACCTCTAGTTCTTCGCATAGCAATTTTTTAATTCCTTCAATCTAGAAATGATGAATTTCGATTATTGCTTCTTTGAAGAAAAACCAGATTCAATTCACATTTTGTCTATGAATGCGGAAATGAATAAGGAAATTTTTGTTTGGTAGATTTTCTCTTTGTTGTAACAAAGCTTCTTGGCAATAAATCTTATACTGTTGGAAAGCCTGTTTATTTCCCTTTTAAATGGTGCCACATTTGTAAAGAACATGCATTTGTGGGATGAGCAGCAGAGCTGAGTATGTGGGTTGCGCCCATGAAAAATTTGACAGATCTTCAGATTTTTGCTGTTGACTCTTGTTTGGTGGATTGGATGATTGAAATCTGAAGAAATATTGGCAATTTAACAATTTATTCATTTAACAAACAGGAGCCTCAGTAGCGTGTGGAAGAACCATACACAGCCACAACAGCCTCCTCATGCTGGTCACCAGCCTGGCCGCACACTGCTGTCGGATGGCATTCCATTCTTCAACCAGCATTTGTCACAAGTCAGCCAGCGAGGTTGTGTTGGTCACTCTGGCACGAGCAGCACGCCCAAGTTGATCCCACAAGTGTTCAATGGGATTGAGATCAGGACTGCTGGCAGGCCATTCCAGCCTCTCCACTCCCAAATTCTGGAGGTAGTCTCAGATAAACCCTGCTCTGTGGGGGTAAGCGTTGTCATCTTGGAGGATAGAGTTCGGTCCCCAGCTGTGGAGATATGGGATTGCCACTGGTTGCAGAATTTCATCTTGATATCTCTCTGCATTGAGATTGCCTCCAATGATGACAAGCCTTGTTTTTCCAGTGAGGGAGATGCCGCCTCACGCCATCACACTGCCTCAACCAAAAGATGTTACTCTCAGTGCATCAATCAGCAAAGCGTTCTCCGGGTCTTCTCCACACTTTGACCCTATGATCCAACTGCCGTAGGCAGAATCTGGACTCATAGCTGAACATAATGTTCTTCCACATGTTCAGGTTCTAGTACACGTGTTGCCAACACCAGCGCAAACAGGCCTGATGATGAAGGGCAGTCAAGGCAGGTGTCCTGAAACATATGATGCCACCATGTACTAAGTCCTGAAAAGGGACACATACACAGCCAAGACAGGAAGTTAAGGTAATTAAGATAATTAACACTTACATCAACCCCAAGGATAAATTATTTCATAGCAGCAGCTATAGTATATACAGACACAAAATGGCTACATACAAAAACACAGAAAACATAATATAGTGAAATCCACTTATATTGATCATTTCTGCCCTGGTCAAATTGCTCATTATAAACACATAATTATTATAATAGATTTTTCTGATTTACATTTGTATATTAATAACATGGATATAAATTAATGAAGTGGACAGCTTCTCTATTTACTGAATTTAATTGACTTTTTGAAAATACAGTACAGCCAAGATCAGCGGTTCCATCCCCGGCTCCTCCAGTCTGCATGTCGAAGTATCCTTGTGCAAGATACTGAACCCCAATTGCTCCAGATGATGCTTCCATCAGTGTGTGAGTGTGTTAAAAACTGAGTAGCAGGTGGCACCTTGTATGGTAGCCTCGGCCACCAGCGTATGAATGTGCGTGTGTGTGTGAATGGGTGAATGTGACTCGTAGTGTAAAAAGCACTTTGAGTGGTCGAATGACTAGAAAGGCGCTATACAGAATGCAGGTCCATATATTGTCATGTATGAAAAGAACCAAAATGAACACTGTAAGCAAACTACTTGATTACCATAAGTGAATTATTTAAACAGTGTTTGTGAAGGAATGATTCTGTCTAGGGCTGGGACTCGTTAGGATTTTAACGATTCTGATTCCTTACCGATTCCTTCTTAACGGTCCGATTCCTTACCGATTCCTCTTACCGATTCCTACATTATATTCATTATACTTGCTATGCTTCAACAAGTATAAACACAAATGCAATCATACATTTGTATGATTGTATGTACAAAAACTTTATTCTAACTGTTGCACACTACAATTAGATGAAAATACACATTTGTGTGTGGTGTGTATTTCAGAGTTACAGCTTGTATCATCTCCCTGAGAATATATAACAACAAAAACTGATTCTCTGATTTCTACAGTAACACTATTACCTGAACAGAACACACACACATTGGCTGTTTGTTTCTACTGCTCCCCTCGCTGGAAGCTTCGGACCTTCCACCGCCCACCTCTGCCTTGATTAAACGCTGAAGATTAAATAAAAGAGGGAGACAGGTTTGTCATATTTTATCTTATTTTGTTATATTTCTCCCTCTCCCCTCTCTGGAAGCCTTGGACCTCCCACCGCCCGCTCCCGTCTCAAACACGGAGGTCTCCCTCTCCACAGAGCACCCACGGCGCACGCCCGGCCTGTTAAATAGCCTGTTACCATAACAACTGTGTGACACAAACTCAGTGCTTTAGTAATTAAATAATGTCGGGCTCGGTTGGGTTCGTTCAGAAATATGCGGCCCGTGCCGCACTCCAATGGAAATGCACGTGATGGTGGTTTTTTTACAATCTAGGAACTGTTTGCAGGAACTATTACTCCAAATGTGATGGAACCGGTTCCGGAACCGGAACTTTGGACCCGGTTCCAAAAAAGAACCAGATCCGGATCCCAACCCTAATTCTGTCACAGGCTTTTTGATCAATCTAGGAGCTGGTCACTGTAACCATGATCTCCACAAGCGATTTTCACTGTGTTCACAAATTTTTCATGATCCCAAAATAGAAGAATGTATTCTTTCTTCTTTTTGCAGACTTTACAAGCTTTTCCAGAGGTCTTATGATTCATCAACAGGAGAGGAGATGCTGGTAGACCTCAAGGACAGACTTGATTAGTGCAGCATGGTGCAAGGGTGTACCAGTGCAAAAATGGAAGAGGCAGCAAAACAAAATGAAGATTGTCAGGTGGTCATTGCCGAATGCACACCAGTCATGAAAAAGGTGCACACAAAGTTGAGAGTAAAGAAATCATCTGTGGATTAATGGGGAAATTATAATACCAGAACTACTGAATGATTCTCCTTGTCACCCACCTCATGGCTGGAGGATTGCCACTGAGGGCCTCATAATGACAACAGAGAGCCAGTCCACCATTACACCTGGGCTTTAACTTCTGCAACCCCTTTTGCCTCGAGGTAGCAGGAACAATCTCAAGTTGTCATCATGGTAGACTGCAGAGCTCTTCAGCAGTCCATCCAGGCAAGTTTACCTTGAAGTCAGGCTGCTACTGTGTCTAGCATGTGCCATGTGGAGATGATTGTGAGTGCAAACAATGTTGTGGCAAAAGAAAACCGACCACAACTCCTAAAAGTCTTGTGTACGCTGACTCAACCCCGTCACTGACAGCACACTACATCAGATGTCTTGCTGATCCTGTTGCCAAGAAGACAGACAAGGCCTAACACCACCAATTCTGTTGAGAGTGCCATCAAAGTGGTGAAGGAGAAGGTCCTCCACAGGCTAAAGGGGCATAAAGCTACTCAATTGGTGGATTTCCTTACCATCAGGATGGATGCATACCATTTGTTGCCTCACCAATATACAAACAACAAAATGACTGGGCTTGCAGAGCAAAGCATGTCCTGTAAATTATGTTGATTGTGAAAAGATTGCACACATATTGAGCCAGGCAGGAACACCGGCAGCCACAGCAGCCACGGCCTCTATCCCCCTGGCCTACTGCCCCCACCTGTTCTCTCCAACAACACCATACCTGTTCCCCTAATCCACACCACCAGCTCTCCCCAACAACACTACACTGGCTCTCTCTTTCCTGACATCAGCTTCCTCCAACTACACCACAGCACCCATCACACACTGCACACCCGCCATCACAGTGGCGCATGTGAGAAGAGAGCTGATTAGACTCTACCCAGGCAAGTCTATGGGTCCTGATGGGGTCAGCTGGGAACTCTGAGTGTGTTCCAGCCAGCTGAGTGAAGTACTTCAGCACATTTTCAACCTGGGGATAAGTCTGGAGAGGGCCCCTATACTGTGGGCTCCTACCAGGTTCTTGTCCCTAAGACGGCATGACCTGGTGGCTCCAACATGATCCCCAGAGAGACACACCTTTGGCCCCTGATTAACCATCACTTGACCCCCCCCCTTCAGTATGCCTATGAGCCAAAGGTGGTAGTAGAAAATGGCATCATCTTCCTGCTTCACCATGCCTAAGGTCACCTGGATGGGCCAGGTAGCACTGAGTAATTTCTTTGAATTTCCAGTTTGTTCAACACCACTGCGGGGGAGCAAGCTGATGGCAATGCAGGTATATGTGCCCCTGCTGTCCTGCATTGTGGACTACTTGTGACTGGTTGGGCACTGCAGGGCTATGTGTTTGACACTGGTGAACAGAAAGACTTAAACAACAAGCAGTGAGACCGGTAAGCAACAAACGGCCAAACTGGCAGTAAGCAGCACAGAATATAAAATGAAACAGCTCACTGTCCTAAGCACAATTACACAACAAATCACAGAGTTATGAAGATTGTAGCGCTAAGGAGGAAAGCGCCCTGCTGACAGCATCAACTGTTGACGTCATTGCGACTGACCCAGATTTTAAGTAGGCCAAGCCCCCACATGAGCCAGTCAGCAGCAGCAGCAACGTCATGCCAAGCCTCCAGATCAGCCAGTTCACAGCAGCAATGTCATGATTTATGTTATGGCCTAGTCAAGGGGTTTTAAAGCATAACATAAAAAGTGGAAGCTTATCTGAAATCAATCAATCAATCAATCAATTTTATTTATAAAGCCCAATATCACAAATCACAATTTGCCTCACAGGGCTTTACAGCATACGACATCCCTCTGTCCTTAAGACCCTCACAGCGGATAAGGAAAAACTCCCCAAAAAAACCCCTTTAACGGGGGAAAAAAAAAACAGTAGAAACCTCAGGAAGAGCAACTGAGGAGGGATCCCTCTTCCAGGACGGACAGGCGTGCAATAGATGTCGTACAGAACAGATCAGCATAATAAATTAACAGTAATCCATATGACACAATGAGAGAGAGAGAGAGAGAGAAAGAGAGAGAGAGAGAGAGAGAGAGATGCAGGTAATGACAGTAGCTTACAACAACATTAATGAAAGTAATAATATTATAGTTATAGTTCTGGTTACTGCGGTACAATATGTTGAAAGTATGTATTAATACCTGGCAGTATACATGTCTGACAATAATCATATGTGTATAATAACAGAAGAAGTATGACTAATGACTAATGATGGCAGCAGCAGCAGGAGGCATCTGGCGGGACCACGGCAGCAGCACAACCACACACGTCACGCTGTCCAGGCTCCGCTGCGGTATGAGTTAATCTGAGAGACAGCGGAGCACAAAGGCTCCGGAGAAGAAGCCGAGTTAGTGACATCCAGAATGGCCGGGTTAGCTAGATGCAGTAATAGGATACGAGAGAGAGAGAAGGAGAGAAGGGGCCCGATGTATTATAGAGGGGTCCTCTGGCAGACTAGGCCTAAGTCAGCCTAACTAAGGGCTGGTACAGGGCAAGCCTGAGCCAGCCCTAACTATAAGCTTTATCAAAGAAGAAAGTCTTAAGTCTAGTCTTAAATGTGGAGACGGTGTCTGCCTCCCGGACCGTAACAGGAAGATGATTCCACTGATTGGGAAATGGTTTCCCAATCAGCGCTAGGCACTAGCACCAGGAAGGAAACAAAAATCCTCACAGAAAAATGAAAGCTCGTATTATCTTAAAACACACTGCTGCTGCATACAATTAAATATACAAACAAAAATATGTCTGGCTGTAAAAACAAATCTGTGGTTGCCAATATTTTGTCTTTGCTGCTATGTGCTTAAGCAGCAGGGTGAAGGCAGGAGACGCCAACAGAATCAATAAATTCATAAGGAGGCCTGGCTCTGTCCAGGGGATGGAACTTTTTTTGCGACTCATACTTTGTTGAGTTTTCATTTTTTAACAAACCAAAATTAAAACATACATCTCAGAAACATGACACCCACTAAAGAATAATGCAAAATTAAGATAACTAATCTTATTAGTTACTAATTAAATATCAAGTAAGAGTAATAAAATAAAATAAATAACTAAACAGTCCATGACAAGTAAAATTTGTACAAGCCCGACATGTTTATCATTCTTCTTCATTCTTTAACACTGCTGCGTGTCCATTCACTGTCCCATATGAGGTTCAATGTCCACAGATATTCTTCCAGCAAACAGATCCTTGTATTGCACCCAATCCACCTCCATCCTCATCTTTGTGACAGTCCCTCAAGAGCAGATTACATTGATCATAGTGTACACACATACATTTTAGTTACCCTGTAACGAATATAATCTTAAGAACATGTCCCATTTCTCATTATATTTTTCAGTCTCATTTATTATACTATAGGATATTTTTTCAAAAGCCGCTACTTTACCTAGCTCTGTAAGCCAGTCCTGAAATACTGATCCTTCTCTATCTTTCCACTTTCTCATCATCATCTGTTTGCCAAACATTATACTTGTCTGAATCCAATTGGTTAGGGATTTTGCAATATGGGCCATGGGTTTAGGATTGCCTAATATGTAAAGACTGGGACAAAAATCAAAATCCACTCTTATGACCTCTGTAATAGCCTCATGAACCCCTTTCCAAAATGTCTGAACCTTTGGACATGACCATAGAGCATGTGTTAGGGTACCTAGCTCCCCTGCACACCTCCAACAATCCAGTGTTTCCTTTATACCTAGCATGAATAACCTACTTGAGTACCAGTAGAATCGATGAAGGATTTTGAATTGAATTACTCTTATTTTGATATCCCTAGAGACTTGTTTAGTGATCCCAACAACAGTATCCCAATCGTTTTCTTATGTTCAGATCCCTCTCCCATAAAGTTTTCAGAGCTGTGTTGGTCGCATAACCAGAGTTGTTCATGAGCATAGAGTAATAATGGGAAGTCTCATGTCTAACCCCTGCGATCCGCAAGATCTCTTTAATGAGGTCCATGCCCAGGGGTGGTGTGCGTATGGAGCCAAAAGTACTGACAAGGAGTCGTCTCAGCTGTAGATATCTCCAAAATTGATTGTTGGCTAGTTTGAATTGTTCAACCAGATTGTCAAATGATTTAAAGACATTATCTTTATAAAGGTCACCCAGAGTATGCACCCCCTTAATCACCCACTCCCTCCATACAGGTGGTGATTTACCAATAAGGAGTTTGGGGTTGTCCCACAGACCACAGGACGAGCTGAAAAAGGGGTTGATTTTCACAGACAGGTCCTTCACAGACATATGACATTCTTGCAAAAAAACCCCAATATTTTACCTGATTGATTTCAGATTTGAGTGGAGTCTCATCAGCTGTCTTCTCACATGGTCAGCAGTGAAGCACAGTGTGGAGGTGACGACACGTGGGGGAGGGGTGTAGTCCTTATGATAGAGGGTGCAGTCAGTCTGGCCATGGGGGGAGGAGTTGTGAGGAGGGCTCACGCAGGAGGCTGTTGGGGTGTGAGAGGGAGGAGTGGGGGAGGAGGGTGGAGTGGGTGATGGTTGTCCAAGACAGACAGCAGAAGAGTCAAGGGAGGATGGGCAGGGCCAGCAGTGTCAAATCTGTTAAAAAACAGATTCAGTTCATTGGCCCTGTCCACGCTGCCTTCAACTCCTCTGTTGTTGTTGGTCCTGAAGCCAGTGATGGTCCTCATTCCACTCCAGACCTCTCTCATATTGTTCTGCTGGAGTTTCCACTCCAGATTCCTCCTGTACCTCTCCTTAGCCTCCCTGATCTTCATCTTCAGTTCCCCCTGTATTGTTCTCACCTCCTCCCTGTTACCAGCTCTGAAGGCCCTCTTCTTTGCGTTGAGGATGACTTTGATGTCCTTTGTTACCCACGGTTTGTTATTTGGATAACAATGGACAGTCCTCACTGGGACAGTGGAGTCCACACAGAAACTGATGTAGTCTGTGATGCATTCTGTAAGCCCATCAATGTCCTCCCCATGTGGCTCACAGAGTGCCTGCCAGTCTGTCACACCAAAACAGCCCTGCAGTGTCTCATAAGCCTCCTCCGACCATCTCCTCACTGTCCTCATGGTCGCAGACAGGCTCCTGACTAGTGGTACATAGCAGGGGTTGAGGTGCACCAGGTTGTGGTCTGACCTACCCAGAGGGGGGAGGGGGGAGCAGCTGTATGCATCCTTGGCGTTTGCATACAGCAAGTCCAGTGTTCTCTCTTCTCTGGTAGGACAGCTCACATACTGTGTAAAGGTGGGCAATGTTGTTGCCATGGTGACATGGTTGAAGTCACCCAAGATAGCTATGAAGGCACTCAGGTGTTTAGTCTGCAGGCGGGCTATGGCGGAGTGAATGACGTCACATGCCAATGTCAGGTTGGCAGAGGGGGGGATGTAAACAGTTACAATAATGGCATGTGAAAACTCCCTGGGCAAATAATACAGCCTGAGTCCAACAGCAAACAGTTCAATGTTTGGGCAACAGATTCGTTCCTTAATAGAAATATGGTCAGGACTGCACCATCGGTTGTTGACTAGAACAGCAAGCCCCCCTCCTTTGCGCTTACCGCTCTCGGTGCAGTCCCGGTCGGCCCAAACAGTCTGAAAGCCGCTGATGGAGACGTTGTTGTCAGGAATGTCCTGGTGAAGCCATGTCTAAGTGAAGCACATCAGACTACATTCCCGGTACTCCTTCTGTCTCCTGGCGACTGCTGTTAGCTCATCCATCTTATTTGCCAGCGACCTCACGTTGCCCATGATGAGAGAGGGGAGACAGGGCTTATATTTCCTCTTCTCCATAAGCCTCCGTTGTCTCAACCCTGCTTTTTTCCTCCGCTGTTTACTTCCTCCCCTGCATCCTCTGTGTGTTTTCCTCCACATTTCAGCTGGGATCTCTGATGTTCCGGCCACCAAGCTGGCTGGCCTCAGCGCGATCAGCTGATCTCTGGAGTAAACAATGTGGCCATGAAGTTGTTGCGCAATGATGACGGGTCCGAATGAAAGAAGTAATTTCAGAGTGAGGAAACAGAGCAGTCTCTCAATCAAATATATATATGTACGTAATATAATACGTAACTTAATAAAGCAAAAAAGTAGGAAAACTAAGAAAACAAGCAGGAGCGACTGCAACAGGCTGCACACGCGGACGCATACGCACTACTACTGTCTCTCCTTTTTCTTTTTTTTCTTTTTTTTAAGCCTTTAATGGATAGGACAGACAAGTGTGAAAGGGGGAGAGAGAGAGAGGGAGCGACACGCAGCAAAGGGCCACAGGCTGGAGTCAAACCCGGGCCGCTGCGGCAACAGCCTTATACATGGGGCGCCTGCTCTACCACTAAGCCACCGGCGCCCCGACTACTACTGTCTCTTACATGTCTTATTTTTGCATGTGATGCAAGTGATACCGTCATGAACATACAAAAAAGAAAATCAAAAAACAAATTGAAATAATAGTAATAAACACATATTGAACTGAGGTACATAACCATGTATAAACTGCGCAGATTCTGAACACTGTGCACTATAAACCTTCAACAGTCCGTAACTGTCAGTAAAGCAACTCTGACAAAACCAAGTCCATCAGTAGCATCCTTCCAAAGAACTAATACAACAGCATGTAAGCATCTTAAATGTGGTCAGCACAAGTTGCCATTTGTTTAAGATACAATATGGTGTCTAATGAATGCTTAAATATGCATTATGCTAACTGGTGAGGCCACTGTTTAGAGAAAATAATAATTAAAGTCATTTTCACCCCTCAACAAAAGTTGCTCACTGCAGGGAGATCCGTCCTTACATGGGCACACAACTTACCCCGCAGGTAAGTGGAAGAGAAAAAAGAGAAAACGGATACGTTAATTCCCATATTGCTGAGCAGAGGGGTGTAGGAAGGAAAAAGTGGTGAGAGCGAAACCGAGAGGAAGCTGGTGTGCAGGATCGGTTACTCTGTGGCTCTGGTCGACTCGGACAATTCACCTCTAATGAAGTTCATGGCTGCCTTGGGGTTGTCGAAGTGGCGGGGTCCCTCTTGTGCGTCGACACGGAGCGTGACTGGATACTGAAGAGCAAAGTTCACTCCACGTTGGTGCAGGACTTTCTTACACTCCCTGAATGTGTCTCGCTTGGCCACGGTGCCCCTGGAGAAATCAGGAAAAATCATGATTCGTTTTCCGTTCCATCTGAGTTCTTCTTTCCCCTGGGATGAGCGTAAAATACGGTCTCTGTCCCCTGACCGTATGAATCTCGCAGTGTCTCATCAGTGTCCAGCCGTTGCGTTTGTCCTCCAAGATTTGGGGACCAAGTCTGTGAGCACATTCAATAAACCATCCCTTCGATGGTGTGGGTATATCCAGCATTTCGGGTAAAACATTCTCCAAAAAATGACTGAGTCACTTGACTCGCAGCCCTCGGGAAAGCCGACAAAGCACAAATTATTGCGCCTGGTCCGGTCTTCTATGTCATCCAGCTTCTCACAGAGAACCGCCACTTTGGCTTTAGTAGCTGGGGGGTTAGCCTTTATCTGGTTGTCGGACTCCTCCAAAAAGCAGAGTCTCAAAGGGAGTAAAATGGTATGTGGTTTTAGCATCTTTCAAAAGATTCTAATGGCTTAGAGGGAGAGGGTATAATGTGGATGGCTGGATTACTATCTGCCATTTTGTTACGTCTACAGAAACTTGTGAATGATCAGACGTTGGTTAGGGTGTATGGGTCAAAACATTCATGATACGGTTCAGTACAACACAGGGGTGTCATGGTTTGGTGCGTTTCCAATACAGCAAAAAAGTAGAAATTTCCTTGATTTTTAAAATGTTTAATTTATTAAAACAAACACCATAAAGTCTGATGTTTTCTGACTTTGAACAATGATGGAGCTAAACCTGTGTGACCCATTCTGTAGGGTGTCTTCCAAGCAGCATATAAAACAAAACCAGCTCCTTTTAAAATGTTAAAGTTGTATTGTAGTTATAAACAAACACAAAGAAGCAGTTTATATTTCTAAAATGAAAGACTGATCAAAAAACTAACATAATTTGGGCTTTTTGTACAAAGCAGGAATTACATTCTGGCTGAAGTGGGCTCACAAAGAAATATTGTAACGGGGCTCAAATACACATAGCCGGTTCATAAAGCCTGTCTTTTCCTCTACAGAGTTGGGTCTCATATCTGCAGCTCTAAATGTAACTTTACCAGTCCCCACAGTGACTTCTTTTGCTCTGTTTGAATCAGTTAGGAATGGTTGCCTATGCTGCAGGGATAACATTAGCTTGTAGTGTTAATTTTGCCCCTTGTTTTTGTGTAGTTGCACAGATTGACAAACTGGGGTATAATTTGGGGCAAAAATTAGTTGACGTGTTTTAAGTATCTCCATTGATGTAACCTGCTTTTGTGTAGCAGATGTGACATTGTTGTGTTTTTATCCGCTACTCCCCTACTGGTCTGGTAATGGTGTTACTAAGATTCTTGCAACAAGCTATCTTATCATAGCTGCCTCCCAGTGTGCCTCAATGGAGTAGAATGTTCTGGTTTGGGGGTGGGAAGGACAGACAGCATGTTGCCTGTTCTGCCCTGTGGGCTGCCTTGTCGGGCGCAGTGGCACTGAGAACATTATATTAAACACACTTTAAGCTGTATAGATGATTTTCCAAATAGAATAGGATAGTTCAACTTATCTTTCAGTTTGTAATTTGTACTGAGCCAAAAGCCTCGTTCCAGACGGTTCAGTACCAATATATGTATTGGTACAACCCTATTCAATGTACAGTACTTTGACCTCATCAACCACCTACAGAATGTTGGACCTTATAATGTCTTTAGTTTTCAGTTTTCAAATACTGATAAAGTGAGTGTCTTCAAATTAATAAAAGAAAATATTGACCACAATCAAATATGGAGCGATCTGGGATTTCATAGTAGCAGTCTGGTTTTTATGGTGTTCCTGAATGCATTATGTTTCCTCATGACTCCCAGGACTTAGATGGAAACCTGCTGGACTCATGGGAAGGAGTTCGGGTGCAGTGCCTGTGGTGTCTGAGTGACGGCCGGACAGTCCTTGCATCCGACACCCACCAACGTATTCGTGGGTACAACTTTGAGGACCTGACAGACAGAAACATGTAAGTCTGCACTCTAGCATCTAAAGCCAGACAAGGATGAAGTTATAAAGTCAGTGGTTTCCAACTTTTTTTGCTTGTGACCCATTCATCATCATCATCATCAAATAAACAAAATCACACGACATTTGTTTTTACAGCCGGCACATGTACATGAAAAACATACACATACGTATATAAAAAAGGCAGAATGGAGGACTGAACTGAACAGCTCCAGAAAACAAGCTGACAACCAGTCAACACACTGCACCACAGTTGTCTGAATAGAAGAGGAGAAATAGAAGGGATGTTTCCAAGTACTCTACATTACATTACATTACATTACATTACCTAAGGTTACATTACTTACATTATTTATGTGTTGTTTCTATCTTTTTATAGCCAAAAGTAAAAAAAAAAAAAAAAAAAAAAAAAGGGTTGGCAGGTTCTCCTGTAACTGATAGTGTTAATTGGACAGATAATATCTCATATTGATCACAGGCCCCTGACTTCATTGAATCGAAATCATATCGCGGCAGACTTGCAAAATCAGCAAATAACGTAATGTTGTCCAAAGAATCAATATAATATCGTATTGTGATGAAACTGGTGATTTACACCCTAGTGTTTTGTAGATGTGACCCTAAATAATTAACTATTTGATCATTTGATCTGAGTTGCCTGATTCGACTGTCAGTTTCACGGTTAATTTGGTTATTCGGTTATTCGCAGTTGTGCCTGAAAATATGGTTATGAAACAAAGGATCACTCCATTCGGGCTATTTGGGGGTGTTGAATGTCAAACTATTTTTGAATAAATGCTAAGGACAAACACGCTGCATATATAGACAGGCGCTGCATATACAGAAACGTGCTGCAAATACAGAATTGCGCTGCATATACAAAAACAATTGCAAAGGGAAAATGCTGCATATCCACTCCTACAATGGAAGTGCTCCAATGCTGAGCCTCCACCTGAGAGACAGACAACGGACGTATCAACTGTTATGTCGTGACGGAGGGAAAAGAATGAGAGCCCGACAACACGTCTTGTGTTTTCCTCGTAGCAACTTTATTTAAACAAAATCCCTATTACAGGACACTTCTAGTATCTGACCAATAGGTGGCAGAAACGTACCACAACACTACATCCCCTTTCTGTGCACTGTACTGTACTGTACTGTACAGTCAAATAACTATCTTTGGGAATGTATTCACTTTACTTAACACTTATCAATTCCTTTGTTAGACTCTCAGTCTTTAATAATAGTACTTTTGTGCTATTACCTTGTTTTAACTTAAATAAACATATTTCAACAGAAACATTGTTTCTCACCTTTTTTTCCACTGAACACCATATTCTAACTCAGCTTTTTATTAACTATCTTCTGCTAACTAGAGTCCCACATCAAAGTTCTTCAGGTACCTTGGAGGGTTTCTCACTCTTACTGGGTAGCGTCTCTCAGCTTGAAGACTCTGTGGCCGAGAGAGACTCTGCTCAGCTGGATGATGACCAACTGTGGTGTCTGGATGAGTTGTGTCTGGTGGGTCACTTGGTGTGGCTGCAGGCTTTTGTGTGGTGACAAGTACCCCCTTTCCACCAAAGCAGTTCCAGTGCTGGTTCGGGGCCAGTGCTGGTGCTGGTTCTCAGCTGAGAACCAATTTGCTTTTCCACGGCTCGAGGTGGTTAGGGTGCCACGTCATTGCGTCACTGTATACGTCAGTTACATTGAACAACAACAACAACAACGGCGGACCACGTACTTGTGCTTACTCCTGGCGCTACGAGGCCTCATCGGCATCCAAACACGGCAGATACGTCGTATTTGTGCTGCTCGACAAGATTTGTATGGATGGCAATTACGTTCCAGAAGACAGGTAATAACCTAACACGGTTTGTCTCTTACTAACACTGAACGTGATATTGTTATGTTAGCCTTTGTTGTAAGATAACGTTAGCTGGCAGAGCACAGCTAATTCACAATGCAAATGTGTAACGTTATGTGGTGTGTACTTATTTAGACAACTGAGGCTTTATTGTAGTTTCAGCTGGACAAAAGAGGATGCTTAGCTATTGATTTTAGTACTGATCACTCTCCACTCAACATGCTTATTTACCTATACATTTTTGTCCTACTCCATGCAGAGCTGGCTCATGAAGCACTTTGCGGACACTGGCAGATTGACCCCTGAACAACACACCTATAGCTACAGATTATCAGATTAAGCAGTGCACGGTCGGTTGTGGAAATGGCTTTTGGGAGATTGAAAGGACGGTGGAGATGCCTCCTAAAATCCTGCCATTCAAATGTTTGTTATATTTAGTTCTGGTTGTGTATGCTGCACATGTTATGGCTGCTACTCTCCATTGTTTTTGCTGTTTTGTTGCTGCTTACCTGACTCCTTTTACCTGTTTTGCTGGACTACTTCATGTCACCAATATTGTTTCATCTTTCAGTTCAATAAATTCATAGAAATGATTATGGCTGTCATGTTCTCATTTCTTTATAAACACAGTGACTGAAGAAATCTATGAAAAGCATCTTCATAAATGGGTAACCTGTTGAGGTCTTGTCTTGTTTTTACTAGCTTTACTTGAACTTATTGCACAGTTAAATTGTACATCATTAAGTGAAAACATACAGAAGCAGACATGTCTCTTTAGAAGGGAATTTATTTAAATACAAAAAACAAGCTATTGATAAAAGTGACAAGTGTGCATTGAATGTGCAAAACTAAAACTTCCCATAAAGAAACACACTGGTGTCAGTCTCCAGCTTCTGCAGCAGGGCATCACTCAGGTCCTTGCTGTGTTGCTTTGATCTCAGCGGCTGGATGGTGTTGGCGAGCTGCATTGGAGTAGCGACGTTAGCTCGTAGTTAGCATCGTCTTGTTCGACGACAGATAACTCTGTAGACCACATGAAAAACGGCGCTTTAAACAGTGACTCGTCCACTACACATTATACAATATTTAGCCAACTGAAAGGGGGGCTGGTAGGTGAGCCCATGGCTTAGTAACTTGCTAACGTTAGCTAATGTTAGCAAGGCTAACCTGTTGATCAGTTAACATTAACCCGAGCAGACATCACAAACAATAGCTGCATCCCAATTTAGTGCTGCATCCTCTGAGGGACGCAGGCCTAAACTGGGACACAGCTGTTAAATGAAGAAACTGGTAACACTAAACAACTATGTGCAAGGCGAAAATGTTCGAAAACAAACTTAGCAGGGTCCGTTTGCGGCAGCGTTACGTTTTCGTCCACCATCGCCTCCAGCAGTCATTGCAGCGGCTGAGCGGCTCAATAACCCCGCCCCCTTCCCCGTGACGTATTGGTTCTTTCTTCTAGTCCAGCAAAGAACCGGTGCTACTGGAACCAGTTTTTCTGGCCCAGAGCCAGTTCTTTTGTCGGTCGAAACAGGAAAACCGGTTCCAAATTAAGCACTGGCCCAGAACCAGCACTGGAACTGCTTTGGTGGAAAGGGGTAAAGGTGGCTGCGATTTCGACACAGGTTTCCCCTGGGTGTCTCAACAATGTAAGACCTCGGTGTGTCTGCATTTGCCATCACTGTCCCCTTTTCTCTGGTGTCAGTGATCCAAACATGATCAAAAGTTTCAGTCCTGGCAGGTCATGAGCTCTGTGCCTCCTGTTGAAGTTTTTCCACTGTCTGTGTCTGCTGTTTTGTTCCTCCTCCTTCAGTTTAGAGATGTCAGGCCAACCTGGATCGAGGGAAGATGGTACGACAGGAACAGTAGTTCTTATGCGTCTGCCCATCAGCAGTTCTGCGGGACTGTGCCCGTTGGCCAGGGGTGTGGCTCAGTAAGCCATCAGAGCCAAGTATGGATCTTTTCCTTTCTGCAGGAGGCTTTTTACTGTCCTCACTGCATGCTCCACCTCTCCATTACTTTGGGGGAAGTGGGGACTGAATGTGGTGTGAATGAATCCCCTCGTTGCAGCAAACTGTCTGAAACAATCTGCAGAGAACTGTGGCCCATTATCAGTTCTGACTTCAGATGGAATGCTATGCCTGGCAACGATGGATTTAAAATGTTCAGTCACTGCTGCCGCTGTAGTTGAGGTGAGTTGAGCAATCTCCATGAAGCGGGAGAAGTAGTCTACTACTACCAAATACTGGTGGCTGTTCCACTCAAACAGATCCGCACCCACCATAGCCCATGGCCTGTCTGGAGTCAGCAGTAGTGTCTCTTTGAAGTTGACTCTCTCTCCTTTGCACAGGTGTCACAGTTCTCAACCAACCTCTGAAGCTGCATGCTCAATCCTGGCCACCAGACCGAGAGTTTGGCTCTTTCTCGGCACTTCGTTATGCCCTAGTGTCCAACATGCAGTTTCTGTACCATCTCAGTTTGTAGTGACTTCGGTATAACCAGTCTACTACCCTTCAGCAATAGTCCATTTTCCACAGTTAGTTCGCCAGCAAACTGTAGGAAAGATAGAAATGCTATGTCTATGGTGTATCTATGTGGCCACCCCTCAGTGCAGTACTTTTTCACTTGCTGCAGTATTTCATCCTTGTCCTGGTGCTCCCTGATTTCCTGCAGTCTCTTATCTGTCGCTGGCAGGCTTGACATGACCATGTTCACATACAGGCTGACCTCCCTCTCCTGCCCTGTGTCACCTTTGACCCCCACAGGTGCTCTCGACAGGACATCAGCAGTGGCAATGTTTTTACCTGCTACATGGGAGATGGAGTAAGCAAACCTCATCAACCTCATTCTCAGTCTTTGAATACGAGGAGGTAACTCGTCCAAGTTCTTTGAGCCCAGTAGTAGGACAAGAGGTTTGTGGTCAGTCTCGACATGCAAAGTAATTCCCTCCAGAAAGTCAGAAAAACGCTCACATGCCCATGTGATGGCCAACACCTCTTTTTCAATTTGAGCGTATCTTTGCTCTGTGTTGGTGAGTGCTCTGAAGGCATACGCTACTGGTTTGAGTTGGATGTCTTCTTGCCTCTGAAGTAACGCTGCTCCAAGTCCGTAAGAGGACGTGGTGGCTGAAACCACTGTGTGGGCTTTGGCGCTATAGAGCACCAGTCCAGGTGGCGTGCTCAGATCCTTTTTGATACTGTCAAATGCTTGTTGTTGTTTACCTCCCCATGTGAATATGTTCTTTGCTCTCAAGGCAATGTCCTCCTCTGAGAGGCTGTGTTTTTTCTGCCAGATGTGGAAGGTGATTTACCATCCCCAGGAACGGTCTGACTCCGCTCACATCAGCTGGCTCTTTCATGCCGGTGACAGCCTCCAGTTTATCAGGATCTGCTCTGACTCCAGACTGATCTATGATCTGCCCCAGGAACTTGACACAGTCTTTTGAGAATTCACACTTCTCACTTTTCAGTGTGACTCCTGCTTCCTCGAGTCTCTTGAGAACTGCATGCAGGCGTGTGTCGTGAAGGGCCTGTGACTCTGCGTACACCAGCACGTCATCCATTTGGCATACTACTCCCTCTAAGCCCTCCAGGATCTGAGACATTCTCCTCTGGAAATGCTCTGGTGCAGATGATATGCCAAAACACAGGCGGTTAAAACAGTATCTGCCGAATGGCGTGATAAATGTCGTTAGGAGCGCAGATTCCTTGGATAGGGAGATTTGCCAAAATCCAGAGTTGGCATTGAGCTTTGAAAATACCTTAGCGCCCTCTAGTTGTCCAAGTGTATGCTCGACTGAGGGGAGCATGTGCCTCTCTCTCTTGACTGAGTCATTCAGTTTTGTTAGGTCGACACATATGCGCACTTCTGTGTTATTTGGTTTGGGTACAGGGACCATTCCAGTGCACCAGTCTGTGGGTTGGTCAACTTTTGAGATTACACCCAGGTCTTCCATACGAGCCAGTTCCTGCTTCACTTTGGGCAAGAGAGGTAGAGGAATTCTTCTCGGAGTGGGCAGGGAAAATGGTTTTGCATCTGGCTTGAGTTCAATCTTATATTCCCCCTCCATTTTGCCAAGCCCTTCAAAAAGCTTGGGATACTGCTCTTTAACTGATGCAGTGGAGTCCAGGGATATGGCATGCACTCTGACTACCAGTCCGAGTGCTACACTTGCTGTGCCCCCCAAAAGACCTGACTTCAGACCTGAGACTACATACACATCTTATACTGTGCGCTTGCTGTGTGTTCTCAGTGTGGCTGTGAATTTTCCTCTCACCTGCAGGCCATTCCTTCCAGCTCCGTAGAGAGTTTTATCTGATTTCTTTAGTTCAGGAAACTGTCCATAAGCTTGGTATTCAGAATCAGGTAAGGTTTTACATCAGCGTCTGTATCTATTCTGAACACGGATTCGTGGCCGTTTATCTTCACTTTTGTTAGCCAGCTTTTGTCGCCTCCACCTGTGCCCACTGAGCCCAAAAAGGCAATGACCACCTCTGTGGCATCTTCACAGGAAGCATGGAGCTCTCCAACAGTCCCAGATCTGCACACTTTTGCATAGTGCCCCTTTTTGTTACATTTGTTGCAAAACACATCTTTGGCTGGACACTGCTGTTTGCTGTGAGATGTTGCTCTACCACACCTGTTGCAGTGTATGTCACTATATGGCTGTGACTGAGGGTGCTTGTTTTGTCTCTTTAAGGGCATTTTGCTCTGCTGCCTAACTTTGCCTTTGTTGACCAAGGAAGCTGCATTCCAACACTGTCCATATTAGCTGCTGTAGCCATTGTTTTGAAGTTGCTCACTAGCATGTCCTGCTGCTTTTTCACTTGTTCACTTTGGCGGACATGAGTGACAGCTTTCTCCAGTGTTAGCTCAGGGTCCATTTGAAGTTGCTCAGACAGTCTTTTGTCTCTCAAGCCCACAACTAACCTGTCACGTATCATCTCGCTGTGTAGTTCTCCATAGCCACAATGTTCAGACAGACAATAAAGCGCTGTGATGAAACTATCCAGACTCTCCTGCTTCTTGTTGTCTCTGATTGAACTTGGCTCGCTCAAAAATAATATTTCTGCGAACTACAAAATGTCCTTGCAGCTTAGCTTTGACTGTGCTGTACTCACTCATCTCCTCCGCTGTCAAGTGAAGTGAAGTTATCACGTCCTCAGCTTCCTCTCCCATCGTATAGATTAGAGTGTTTACCTGGTTTTCCTCTGCCTGTAATTCCAGACCAGAAGCTATCTGGAACCTCTCGAATCTTTTTATCCACTTGGGCCACTCCTCTGGCTTTGTGAAATTGAAGCTGGGTGGTGGTGGTACTTGAAAATGATCCATGGCCGCGCAGTTTGACTTTTTTTTCCTTCACCTGCCGCGCCGGGTTAGGTTAGCTCATCCACTCATTAGCATTAGCTTAACTCCACTTAGCAAGAAGCACGGCTGCAACACAAAAAAAAAAAAAACTTGCAGGTTCTCTTTGTCCTCTGTGAAAAACCCTCTCAGATGACTCTTGCACAGTCCTTGCAAAGTCTTCTGACACCATGTTATGTCGTGATGGAGAGAAAAGAATGAGAGCCCGACAACACATCTAGTGTTTTCCTCGTAGCAACTTTATTTAAACAAAATCCCTATTACAGGACACTTCTAGTATCTGACCAATAGGTGGCAGAAATGTACCACAACACAACTGATAACACTACATCAACATATGGAGCAGATGAGTGAATGAGAAGAAGAAAGTTATGGTTGGAGGAAAGTTTTAGTTGGGAGAAGCTACATAAAAACGTACGTATTCTGTTTTCTTTTTCGTTCTTTATTTTTTTTCACATGTAGCCCTCATCTTTTACTGTATTATGAAAGTGCAGCTGATTTAGATAGCTGACGTTAGCATGCTAGAGACTTTGAGTTCTACAAGAGTAGTGTATCCATAGTGGTAATGTTAGCTAACGTTACTGTAACTAATGTTACTTTCTGATTGTATTTAATGTTAGTTTATTTTCGACCTTGTTTCCACATATGATTTGATACTTTATTGATCAACGACAGGATTTTGAATAAGAGGATGGTGGAGAGGTGATGAGGAGGGAGAGAACAGAGTAAAACAAAAGACAGGGTAAATATCCATGTACGGAAGAGTAGCATAAATTAAACACACACAATGTCATATTCCACTAATGTAAGCTTTCTCTTTATTTAGTGATGATGGCTATATGATTTTTGATTGAGTTTACTAAAAGGATTCACCATATAAATGTCTGTCTTTCCAGGCTGCCATGTTTTGCCCTTTGAGAAATGTCCTGTCCTCTGGGCCATCAAAGATTCTTCGCATTCTCAGGCAGTTCATTAGGAGGGTCAGGAACTCACGCTTGGGACCATCAGTGTCTAGTCCATACTCAGCTCACCCCTCATTATCTGTGAATTTCACTAATATCTCCTGAGACGGGTCAAATGAAAAACACTTGAAGCCACGGATAGCACTATCCCACACATTGGCCCTCATTTATCAAACGAACATACGGCAGAAAACTGTGGGCACGACCATTTCCACGCAAGGCTTGGCATTTATCAATTTGGACGTGAGCAGACGCTACGATCAAATCTCACATCAGGTCTCAGCTTGTGTACGCAAGTTTGAGTCAGTGTGGATTTGCGGTGCAGTACAGCAAAATCTGGCTGAGTCTGAAAATAATTATTAAACAAACCTCAAACTTGCCGTCTAAGCCTAAGCAGCCACATATTCAGTACATGTTAAAAAAGGATTCCCAAAAACAAATAAAACAAAATAAAATAAAATAAAATAGCCTACATTCTTACTGATACAGATTTTTTGTAATGACAACTATACGTTTAATAGATCGGCCTATACAGGGCCGGACTGCGCACCGGGAGAACCAGGAGTTTTCCCGGTGGACTGGCCTGGCCTGGCCTGCTAAATGGCCTGCAGGCTGTAGAGGGAGAAATAAAAAAATAAAAACACTGTAAAAAATTGACCACGGTTTGACTACTGTAAGACCCCACCACCACCACCCCAAAAAAGTCCCAACATTTTACGAATTATAATCCTGAATGCGGCAAATATTCGGCAGTGTTGTGGGTCTGCACCATTACTACACCGGCACACGTCAGCAACGCGCTGAGTTAAGGAGTCTGCACTGCACAACATTTAAACGGCCTATCAGCCGGTGCTTACGCTGGGTGGCTGCCCCGCCCACTTCAAACAGCTAAAGCGGGCGGCAAAAGTGTTACATCTCACCACGACGCAAGGCGAGCTGAGAGAAGCCAGCTTGTCAGTCACAACGTTGTGGAGGCATGTTTCGGTAACGAGGCGAGTTTAGTGTAACTGTACAAAGGCCCCAGTGAGTCATAATTTATTTTGCCAAAGCCAAGGCCCCATATTATTGTATTTTATTTTCCTTATTAGTAGAATTATCAGTATCAATCTAAGATTGTGCAATCTTGAGCTCTCTAGTCACTATCTAGTTATCTTGCTTCTGATTGGTCCTTGTTCAATTGCACATCTGGAGAATAGTTGCCTCTCCACCTGAGTGACGCAGTTTTTTTCTCTACCAGTTTGGCTCAACCTAGCTTTACCCAAACGCCAGCAAATTTGTCACTGGATGTACTGTCTCCTGAAGAAACCTTCACACAGTTGATTTAAGTAAGTTAACATTAGCCTACTGTTTTTGTCCATTAGAGGTGTATCAATATGCAAAAATGATTATTGCTGTGTCATAGAACCAGCTAACTAATAGCACAAGGGTTACAGCTAAGGTATGGATGGATATGTCAAATGGTGAATTGATATAGCTAGTTTCGTGACTGGGAGAACGAGCTAGCCCAAGTTAGCAAGTTATAAGCTGAAAGAGCTGAAAGAAGCCAGCCAGTTGAAGGAGGCTACTGTACAGTGCATACTAGCCATAGTAGCCAACCTATGTTAGCACCATAACTTTTCTTTCTTCCGACTGTCTTGCTCCCTTATTGTGTCAATATCATTGTTGAGGCTTACTAACGTTATTTTGTCATCCCTATTGCTGTCAGTTATAGAAGTTGGACAGAAAGAGCAAGGGTGGAGCAGAGCGGGAGAGAGAGAAAAAAAGGAAGGCCGTACTTGGAGATGCTGCCAAATGCGGCAGGATAGATCAAATGTTTACCAACAAGGGACCAGGTTAGTTACCCTCTCCACTACATCCCCTGATCATCCACTGTCAAAAAGCTCAAAGTGGACTGCATTCAGTCTATTTGGGGTTTGTAATTATCTTAACTTTAAACACATGTATAATTAGGCCCAATTTGATGATTCTCAAGTTCTAGCTTGTCTAGCTCCCTACACAATTGGGGGAAGCGCCCTCTTGTGGAGGTACCTGTACTGACCAGTTCTGACAGCATGGCAGTTTCTATGGAGAATATTAGGACTATCAATCATCAAATATGCAATTTTCTGACAATTTTAAAGAGAAAAACTCTAGTATCATTTCTGAGCACAGTTGACACTGATAGCCCTAGTGGAGAGAGAGTGGTAAGCTGTAGCCTGGCTTTGCCAGACCCAATATGAGTCTGCGAAATCAGGATGGTCTCACCAGGCTAGGTTAACTGTACAGTACTAATTTAAATCTTGTGCTCTTTCTTTTTACTTATTGAAGGTGGAAAGAGTTGTAGCACCACTGCCACAACAGTAGCGAGGGATGAAGAGCAAGAGGAAGAGCAGCAGTCTGGAGGTACAATACATTCATTTTACACTAGAAACATTTTAGGGTAATTTTTATAATCATGCAACTGGTTTAGTCAGGTGTAGTAAACATTTGATAATCAGTAAACTAGAAAGGATATTGCTCCGTTCGTTGAATAGATGGAGAAAGAGTGGTTAACTGTATTTTTGTTAAAAAAAAGAAAATCTTGTGCTCTTGCTTTTTATTGAAGGTGGAAAGAGTTGTAATGCCACTGCCATAACAGTAGCGAGGGATGAAGAGCAAGAGGAAGAGCAGCAGTCTGCAGGTACAATACATTTATTTTACACTAGAAACATTTTAGGGTAATTTTAATAATCATGAAACTGCTTTTAGTCAGGTGTAGTAAACATTTGATGGGTAGTGATAATAGGATATTGCTCTGTTCATTCAATAGATGGAGAAAGAGTGGTCAACTATATTTTTGTTGACAAATGCTCTTGCCTTTTATATTGAAGGTGGAGAGAGTGTTCGAGCCACGGCCACAACAGGGGATAAACAAGAAAATCCCACTAGTTCAGAGCAGTCTGCAGGTACAAGACATTTATTTTACATTTAAATGAGAAATTTGTTCATTTAATCATGGAAAACAGGTGTCACATCAGTGAACTAAATAGGGTATTGTTCTCTTGCTCTTGTTCTTTAATAGATGGAGAGAGTAGCAGCGCAAGCGTAGTTAGGCAGGAGCCTTTGGAAAGAGAGATAATGACAGAGGAGAGTGACAGTCATAGCCAGGAGAACGCAAAGATGACAAGGGAAAGCAGTCAAAGCAGAGCACAGCCATATGATTATTTTTCCCGCGCTCTACCCAAAGAGTTGGAATTATTTTTCAACTACCACCCACAACAAACCCCTCAGTGTGTATTGCATTTGGAAGGTCTGGCAGTGACAGTGCATTCACTAGAGGAGGCATGCAGACATGGAAATATGTCCATCTGAGAATACAGGAGCATGAGCAAAGCAAGGGCTATAGAGCTAGTGTAGAAGCCTATTTCCTCAGAGCTAAAAAATCAGACATCAGTAGCCTCCTGAATGAAAAGCAAGTCTCAGCGCATCATGAGCAGGTCAGGAAGAAGAGGCAAGTTATGGAGCATATTATTGGTATACTTAGACTCATTGGAAAGCGTGGCCTTAGCTACAGGGGAGAAGGCATAAATTAGGGTGACCATATTTTGATTTCCAAAAAAGAGGACATCCGGCCAGCCACGACATAGCCTACTTAAATGATACCCGCAGCTTACTCAAAGATGCCTTATCATTTTAATATATTTAAAATTTATATGTATGGATAGAAAATTCAGTTATATTACAAAATAATATCTCTCAAAGACAGAAATTCAGATAGGCCCCAATAGGGGCGGATTCGGTCAGCTTTCAGTGAAAATGTAGTGTAAAAATAAATAAAATCCTATTGTCTGTCCTGTTTAATGCTTGGAGACTGTTATTTACGTGACAACACCTGAACATAACACACACAGACACACATTGGCTGTTTGTTTCTACCTCTCTCCTCGCTGGAAGTCTCGGACCTCCAGCCGCCCGCCTCCGCCTTGATTAAACGCTGAAAATAAAATAAAAGAGGGAGACAGGTTTTTCCTATTTTATCTTATTTTGTTTTATTTCCCCCTCTCATCTCGCTGGAACCGTCGGACCTCCCGCCTCCCGCTCCCGTCTCAAACACGGAGGTCTCCCTCTCCGCTGAGCACGCCCAGCCTGTTAAATAGCCTGTAACCGTAACAACTGTGTGACAAACTCAGTGCTTTGGTCATTAAATAATGTCGGGCTCGGTTCGGGTTCGGACAGAAATATGCGGCCCGTGCCGCGCTCCACTCACAAACACATGGAAAACCGGACATTATCATCAGTTTATAAAAAAAACCCCGGACGCCCCGGACGGGACATGAAAAGTGGACATGTCCAGGCAAAAGAGGACGTATGGTCAGCCTAGCATAAATTAAGCTGCATATAGCCTTGACGACCCAAGCTTAGAACATGGCACTTTCCTGGAAATGATATTGCTGCTCAGCCAATATGATGTCTGCCTCCAAGAGCATGTGAAAGACTGCATCAAGAAGAGCAAGAGACAACATGAGAGGAAAGGTACAGGAAGAGGGTCCCTCGTTACTTTGTTGTCCAAAACTACTGTCAACAAGATAATCAATGTCATCAAGGTCTTAATTCAAGATGTGATTGCTACTGAAGTTCAGGAGGCAGGGATGTTTTCAGTCCAAATAGACACCACACAGGATTTAACATCCAAAGACCAGTGCGCTGTAGTCCTGCACTATGTCACCAATGTTGTCAATGAAAGACTTCTCTGTGTCATTGATTGTGAGTCATCAACAGGACAGCATTTTGTGGAGCTCCTTAAACAGACCCTGGAGAAGGTGGGTATTAACATCAAGAACTGTGTAGGGAACTCGACAGACGGAGCTGCTAACATGCAGGGACAGTATAAGGGGTTCATAGCATTGCTATCAGCAGAGGCCCCTGACCAAGTTCACACTTAATGTTACTCTCATGTGCTGAATCTGGTGTTGTACAAGTGCATGCAGGGAGGGAACCAGTGGGGACAGATGTGATAGCTACTGATGGCTTGGTTTAATTGGAGAAACTCGTTGGTGGGCTAAGGATCATGCCTTGACCAAAGTGTTTGGAGGCTTTGGAAAGCCCAGCCATGCACTCTATGCAGATGTGGTGATCACCATAATGAGGATTGAGGAGGATGAGACAACGAAACCTGCTACGCGAGTCAAAGCCAGAGGGTACCTGGAAGCCCTCCTGAGGTATGAAACCATACTGACCACACAGGTGTTTCTCAGGATCTTTGAGCACATTTCCCCACTCTCCAAGTACTTGCAAACAAGTGGCATGGATATCTTAACAGCGCAGCGACTGGTGATGGCAACCGAAGACAACCTGAGAAAGTGTGCCAGGGACTTTGATGGTGTGAAGAGGGCAGCAAACACTTTTGTTGAGTGGACTAACAACAATCTGAAGGAGCAGGACTGTGATGCTGAAGTGCAAACTGCTCTCCCAGAGAAGCGAGTGAGGAAAAAGAGTTTGATGAGCGTGCTACATTGGAGAACTTGCACACAGAGCTGACAAACCTGGCAACACAGTGGGAGAGACTGAAAATGTCCCCTTTGGATGGGTACAACACAAGAGACAGGGGAGCCAGTGACATATCAGGGGAAAAAACTGTGCAATATGTTGCCATTTGCTCTTGTCACAGTACAATCTTCTGACAGATGCCTACCATGTCTGTTTCACAAGTGGCCTGCGAGAGGACCTTCTCTACCCTCAAGTTTGTCAAGAACCGGTTAAGAACCTCTCTCACCCAGGATAAACTTGAAGCTTTCCTTTTGATGTCAACGGAGAGGGAGATCTTGATGGGACTTGACCAAGAGAGGATTATTAACAAGGTGGCCGAGTTCAATGAATCACTACACCGCCTACTGACATACTGAAGATAGGAGAATCTGAAAACATGGCCAGATACACACACACAGACACACACACACACACACACACACACACACACACAGCAGTTTTTCTACTGACCATATTAATAATAATTAATAATCGTTGTCAATTTGTAAATGAAAGTAACTTTCTAAAGTAAACGGACAACAGAGGAGAGCAACAGAAAGACAACAGAGGAGAGCAACAGACAGACAACAGAGGAGAGCAGCAGACAAGAGAGGAGAGAAACAGACAACAGATGAGAGAAACAGACAAATGAGAGAAAGACAACAGATGAGAGAAACAGACAGACAGCAGAGCAAAGAAATACACAACAGCTGAGACCAACAGACAGACAACAGAAGAGACAAACTGACAGAAAACAGAGAAGAGAACCAGACAACAGAGGAGAGAAACAGACAACAAAGGAGAGCAACAGACAACAGAGAGCAGCAGACAAGAGAGGAGAGAAACAGACAACAGAAGAGAGCAACAGATGGACAAGAGAGCAGAGAAAGAGACAGACAACAGAGAAACAGACAGACAACAGATGAGAGAAACAGACAACAAATGAGAGAAAGACAACAGATGAGAGAAACAGACAGACAACAGAGGAAACCAGCAGACAGACAACAGGGGAGAGCAACAGACAGACAACAGAGGAGAGCAGCAGACAAGAGAGGAGAGAAAGAGACAGACAACAGAGAAACAGACAGACAACAGATGAGAGAAACAGACAACAAATGAGAGAAAGACAACAAATTAGAGAAAGACAACAGATGAGAGAAACAGACAGACAACAGAGGAGAGCAACAGACAGACAACAGTGGAGAGCAACAGAAAGACAACAGAGGAGAGCAGCAGACAGACAACAGAGGAGAGCAGCAGACAACAGAGGAGGGAAACAGACAACAGAGGAGAGCAACAGATAGACAACAGAGAAAGAGACAGACTACAGAGGAGAGCAACAGATAGACAACAGAGAGAAACAGACGGACAGTAGTGGAGAGCAACAGACAGACAACAGAGGAGAGCAACAGAGACAACAGAGGAGAGAAACAGACAAACAGAGGAGAGCAACATATAAACAACAGAGAGAAACAGACATGTATGTTTACACTGGATGTGTAAAATTTATTGTAAACTAGCGACAATATGTGTGTGTACTAGTGGAACCACAAGATTCGGTTAAGGAGGAGAAATTATAATGATGGCAATATTAGTCCAAAAGTCAATTAGTCAGTCAAGGAGGGGTTAATGTGCTGATCCAGGGGATACCTTAGTGTGTGTGTGTGTGTGTGTGTGTGTGTGTGTGTGTGTGTGTGTGTGTGCGTGCGTGCGTGCGTGCGTGTGTGTGTGTGAAGGGGGGGAAAAGATGAATGGGGCTGGGCTGCAGTGTGGCCTACTGCCTTGGCAGGTGAGATGCTGGTTGCAGTATATCGAAGTTCTTCTTGGTCCAGTTTCTCCATAGTCAGAAAGCCTGACCAATTCACTCGTCAAGAGCCTTCATGCAACCAGAGTTCCTCAGCAGGGTTTCAGTCGTCTGCAGCTGCTCTGCTCTCAACGTCCCCATTCATCTGACTAAGCAGCGTACCCACTTCCTGTTAGTAGTGCTGAGGCTACTCTGTTGTGGCTCTCATTGGCTACTTAACTAACATGACATTCATTCACACAGTTTCACATAGTTTCACATAGTTTAGTTTTATTTACCCTGGGTTACAGACAACAGAGGAGAGCAACAGATAAACAACAGAGAGAAATGGACAGACAACAGAGGAGAGAAACAGACAACAGAGGAGAGTGGACAGACAGACGAGAGCAACAGACCACAGAAGAGAGAAACAGACAGACAACAGAGGAGAGCAGAAATGACACCAGAGGTGAGCAACAGAGATAGTTCAGGTCAGGGTGACAAACAATTCACTAAAACAGAGACAAACAACTAAGAGAAAGACCACTAGATGATAAAAAAGAGACACTACACTTTAAATGACACATTTGAAGTTATTCTTGTTAAAAGAAAGTTATTATAAAACATAACAAATGAAAGTTGGAACTGGACTGGTAGATCTTGGCAGGCTGGCTTCTTGAAAAGTAGATCTTGGTTCAAAAAAGGTTTGGCACCCCTGGTATATACTATTTCCCTTTATATTTGTACTGCATGTTGAAGGTGAATTTCACTCTGTGT
This sequence comes from Epinephelus fuscoguttatus, assembly GCF_011397635.1. Classification (NCBI taxonomy): domain Eukaryota; kingdom Metazoa; phylum Chordata; class Actinopteri; order Perciformes; family Serranidae; genus Epinephelus; species Epinephelus fuscoguttatus. The sequence goes on along the minus strand of NC_064759.1, from coordinate 45,894,861 downwards.
ATAGAGCAATGTGACAATAGAGACTTAAAGTGTTTGGGTTTTTTTTAACTGTCATTTTGTTCTGTTTTTCTTCCAGTCCCTGCTGACTCTGGGTAGGGTGATCATTGCTCTGGTGGAGAAGAGGCCCAACATTCCCTACAGGGAGTCCAAGCAGAGGGGGAAGGGGGAGGGAGGTGTGAGTGGGTGAGTATGAGGCACAAATTTTCTTTCCCCAGGAAATCCTGAGAACACTGTAATATGCTAAAAGAGCATACTGAACAAGCCTGAAGTCAACCAGAAAACGACTGAGTGTTCTGCAGAGAGAAATACCATGTGATTAGATCCATTAAGTGATGTTATATATATTTTTGCCAAAATGTTCTGTTTGTAAAATGACAAGTATTATTTTACCAACAGCAGTGGTAGTTGCTGGAGTGCACTAATGTCTCTGTAACTATGTTGTGTGTTCCAGAGTTACCTTCGGGCAGTGAGGGTCTGTCTAGCCCACCTTCACCAAACAGCTGTCCATCCCTCTTGACTCCTGCAGCAGTATTTTCAGCTAAGCCAATGTATTCTTCTTTTTCTCCAGTATCTTTTTTGCATCTCATCTCACATACACTTCATTCAAACCCCCTGCTCACACCACTGATGAACAAAAGCCCACATTGCATTTTCTGTATTATTACTGAATAAATATTGGCTAGGTTAAATCTTTGTCCTTGTGTAATTTCCCTCCCTAATGACAGGTTCATAACAGTACAGTTTACTAAGCAGTTATTTGCTCATTGGTTTGTGATTCACATGCACTAAAATAAACCAGAATGCAGGAAATTAAATTTCTGATCTGACTTTAAAAGTGGGCTGACTTGGGCTATATTTCATGCTATATTTCACAGCCTGAATTATTTCCCCAATCCGGCCGTGGGCCTATACATTATTATACTCTAAAATTTGACATATACAAACAGAAATCTGTGTTTGTAAAAGAACTTAATGGCAAAATTCTCTAATTGTTTGTTTTTGGTGTTTTCAATCAAAGCCCGGGTGTGACACAATTTCAAGCAATCAAAAGCATCTGGTAAGATGATCGATATGTGCACTGTGGTTGGTTAGGTTTTTATCCACTCCCCTATTTAAAGAAGAGCTTTGACAGTTATCAGATCTCGACAATGGCAGATTTGCTTGTGTTGGAACAGCAGTACGCGCATGTGAGACGTGAGTGAGTTTTCAGGGACCGCAGGGATCTCCTCATGGACAATGATGATTGGCTTATTAGTCGCTTTCGGGTCCCAAGTCATGTGATCATTGATTTATGCCACAATTTAGAAGCCCACTTATAGAAGGAAACCAGAGGGTCAAATGCCTTACCTGTGCCGGTGCAGATGCTCGCCACGCTGGGGTTTTTGGCTACCGGGACCTTTCAGCGCGAGATCAGGGACAGGGCTGGGGTCTCCCAGCCAACTATCAGCAGGACGATGCCAGCAATGTTGGCACCAATCAAGTCCCTCTCCCGAAATTACATTCGGTTCCCGTACAATGATGCCCAGCAATCTGTGATTAAAAGGCAATTTTATGAGATTGCTGGGTTTCCAAATGTAATTGGAGCAATTGATTGTACTCCTGTGCATCTGAAGCCACCATCCATGAATGATTACGCATTCATCAATCGCAAAAATTACCACTCTATTAACGTACAGGTAATTTGTGATGCCAGGCTATCACTACTAAACGTGGTAGCCAAGTGGCCGGAGGTGACACAAGACTCATTTATATTCCATAACAGTAGCGTGGGGGCACAGCTACAGGAGGGTGCACTGCAGAGCCGAAGTCATCTCCTTGGTACAGTAAGTAGGTAAACTGCGTTAAATTAATCTAAACAAAGTAGGTTATTAAATGATTAACATTTTGGTATGGTTCTTGTTCCAGATGACAGAGGTTCACGAAATACCTTATAACCCTGCTGGCAAAGCCTGCCACAGAGCAGGAGCGCAGGTTTAACAGTGCGCACACACGCTGTGACGGTTTGACTTGAGAGATTGGTTTTTAAAGGGTGCCAGTCAGGTATCCCTCCTGACATTTAGGATTGTTTTTGTTTGTTTGTTTGTTTCAGTCAAACACACACACCAGGGTCCTGTATCATGAAGCAGGATTAATGTCTTAGCGAGGTAACTTCAGGGTTAACCCTGGGTTTTCGGTCTCACGAAGCCGGTTCAGTTCTTATCGGGGTAGATCACCATGGTAACTTACTCTGAACGGCTATCCTGCTCCGGAGCAGGGTAAGTTCAGGGTTGAATCTGATCCTATAAAAAGCACCACCCACTGGCCAATCAGCTGTTCGGAAAAAAATGACTCCGCTGACAGAAATGCAGCCCAGTCATGACGGGAAGTTTAATTCATTTGATTAATTTTGATTTTAAAGTTTTTTTTGAACATTTAAAAAGAAAAGAAAGCAACAACGACAATGAAAAGATTGTTCAGAAAGGAGTGGAAAGAAGTCAAAATTTCATCCCACCCCTTCATAAGAAAGAAACTGATAATTTGCGGACACTTAATAGCACCATTAATTAGTGCCAACATTTTGTTTTGTTGGAGGAAATGATCCCTGTTAAAGATAATGGGCCTAATTGACAGCTTTGCTGCTGGAAATGTGGAAAGTAGCCTATCATGTCTACACTTCATGGTGTTTGAGGGATTTTCCTTATTGTTTTTTTAAAGAGGGAGACTAGGTATATTTTTGCGCAGTTGTTAATTTCTAACACAGCTCAATATCAGGATGATTTTATTCAGACTATCAATTTGGTGTTGATATGATTTAATTGTGGCGTCAGCTTTAAGCTTTATTGTAGCATATATAACGTTATGACAAAGAAGACCAATTTATCAGACGCAATGATGTTAGACAATAATTGTAATATACGCAATTCATCTGCGCAGCATTGGTTTCATGGGATTCAAGGGTGTGATCAGTGTCAGATGTACAGGTACTGTAGCTACTTGAACCAGTGATGAGTAATTTAACCCTACACATCATTTTATTTGCTACCTTGTTTTGTCTTGATTTTTCCCTCTATTTCTGTAATGTTGCTTTTCTCCTCCTCATATTTTAGTAGAATTAATCTCTGATCCTCACATGAGAAATACTTTTTTCCCCTCACATACGGCGCTCTGTGAGGACGCTCAGTGACGCTCAGTCACACTGCGCTTCTCCCATGATTGTGATTGGTCCGCTGCGTGCACGTTCACGGCTCTTGATAAAGCAACCCTGGGTTGAGTTACCGAGTTGATATCCATCGTCGTGATACCGATTATCCTGATTGCCATTGTTAGGGTTAGTCAACCCAGGATAGGTCTGGGTAACCCAGGAAAGGTTGATCTCGCTTCGTGATACAGGCCCCAGGACACACACTCAAAATATGCACCCTCAGCATTGAATAAATAAATAAATAACCCAGCATGAAACAAGAACACAATATGATCATAGGAAACACACAAACACAATATTTCATTGCACATCCAGTGTATTCAGAAATTCTCCACCGTTATGGAACATTCAGAGTTCATGCAGGATTAATTCACAGTTCATCTCCAGTGCCCAAAAACAAAATAGAAGGAAAAAAAGAATACTCCAGTTCAGGTTTTCCTGAAGACCTCAGCACTCCAGGGGTAAACCCAGTGCCTACAGGAAACACAACCAAACAACCTCAGTTTGGAGGGCCATTTGAGCGGTACACCAACACAGTGTGAAAAACACATTTTAACAAGATACACAGTACAAATCAAAAGCATTACTTTTAAGTCAACACAAAATCATTCACTCACAGTCGTCAGTCACATCAGTCAGTACGGAATCCGTTCCAGATTTTCCTTCTGCCGGTGCCTTTAGACTGTCCGCAGATGGTGACGTCAGCTGACAGCCGGAGCGATACGCCGCTACAAGTAGGCTAGTGAGTCAATATTAAGTAGTGAGCAGCCTGATCATAGGATGATGGTTTGTCAGACATAACCAGTAAGAAAAAGTCTCACCATGGGTTTCTTCCTCCTCCTGCGTGGTTCAGTCTCCTGCTGCGTGCTGCTGCAGCAACTCCTCTCACAGAGTACCAGGACTGAACACGGAAGCAGATTACTTTAATGAAGCCGTGAACCACGGACAAATCAGTGAGTAGTGGGTGTGTAAATAGGTGTGTCCAGGGGGTACGTCAGGCACCTGGCTCACAGGCTGTCACAACGCACATGGGTCATGGTGGAGCGCTGCTTCAGGTTGCTCAAGGGCAGGTGGCTCTGTCTTGGACCAGCAGAGGGAACGCTGCTGTATACCCCAGAAAAGGTGTGCCAGTGCCACATCATTTTGGCCTGTGCAGTTTTGCACAATATTGCTTTAGACAATGGAGTGCCGTTTGATGTGCCAGCGCTGCCAGATGAACCAATGCCCAGGGAACCGTGGCCAGCACAGCCTCCACTGGGGGCTATATGGAGGAGACAGGACCTCATTCATTGCTTCTAAAATGTAAAGTATACCTTAAAGTTGTTTAAGTGCTCTACAGTATTTAATCAGTAATGTAATGCAAGTATAGCCTAGGGGCTATTGGCTAAAGGGATATTCAATACAGACAATGGACAATGTTTAGTCATTTAAAAAAAAAAAAATCAGGTCTTTTTTTTTACATTCTTGTTAATTTCTTTTAGCGTGTTATTAATTTGGATGCTAACAACTGAAGCCAATAAACGGCATATTTCTGTCTGCCTTTCCAGGACCTCTGCCGTGATGATTGCTGGTCTTGGCTCAGCATGGGAGGCAGAGGGGACGCGCTTGCCCTCAGTTGCCTGGCTCGGTGGGTCTGGCTCGGTGGGACCGCTCTGGGGAGAAGACCTGGACACTATGCCGCTGGTGCCTGGCTCTGAAACAGCATTTAAACAAAACAATAAAAATGTGTACCTGCGTAACATGTGTAAGCCTGTTTATTTGGACAATAGTGTACTGTCAGGGTTAAATTAACTGTCCAATTTTACAATGCAAGCAAAAGGAGGGCTGTTAGTTGCCATCCTGCTCCAGTTCCGATGCAAGTGCGTCTGTGTCTCCACCACCACCACCACTTATGCCAGAGATAGATTCTGACCCGATTCGTGAGGAGATTCTTTCCTCGGTCCCTGTCAGGGTCAGGCTGGGGTCTGGTTGGCCTCCTCTGGTCTGCGTGCTGCTGCGCCTAAGGGCAGCAACATGCTTTTTGTTGCCAGCTTTAAGTCTGACCACTTTTTCTTGACCTAAACGTAAAGAATTACCAGGCATAGGCTATTAGGCTATGGATGAATAAAAGATTCATTTTTTTACTATCATCATCATTAGGCATAGGCTACTTATTGAGAATTTTATTCAAATGTCAGCTGGAGTCTGTTTGTCAACGGCGACGCTGTTGACAGCCTCCATGATCTTCTTCCAGACAGTGTTTTTACAGGCTCTTTTAATGCCAGTTTTTAAACTTCCAAAAAGCACATCTTTATTTACCTCCACCTCAGACATGAGGGTGTCGATTTCATTCATTCATTCATTCATCTTCTGACCGCTTCATCCTCTTGAGGGTCGCGGGGGGGCTGGAGCCTATCCCAGCTGACATTGGGCGAGAGGCAGGGTACACCCTGGACAGGTCGCCAGACTATCGCAGGGCTGACACATAGAGACAAACAACCATTCACGCGCTACGGACAATTTAGAGTTATCAATTAACCTAGTCCCCAATCTGCATGTCTTTGGACTGTGGGAGGAAGCCGGAGTGCCCGGAGAGAACCCACGCTGACACGGGGAGAACATGCAAACTCCGCACAGAAGGGCTCCTATGCCCGGGATCGAACAACCCTCTTGCTGTGAGGCGAGAGTGATAACCACCACACCACCGTGCCGCCCGGTGTCGATTTCCAGCTCGGAAAAGTTTTCTGGTCTATTAACAATGTATAAAATGCTGCACCCTGCTTTTGTCCCCCCCAGCCCGCAACATAAATGTTTACTGTTGCCATGGCAGCAGATGCTTGTTCAGTAGCTAACGTTAGCTTAACGCAATCTACATATTAACAATGATCAATACAACTACAGTACAGGCCAAAAGTTTGGACACACCTTCTCATTCAATGCGTTTTCTTTATTTTCATGACTATTTACATTGTAGATTCTCACTGAAGGCATCAAAACTATGAATGAACACATGTGGAGTTATGTACTTGACAAAAAAAGGTGAAATAACTGAAAACATGTTTTATATTCTAGTTTCTTCAAAATAGCCACCCTTTGCTCTGATTACTGCTTTGCACACTCTTGGCATTCTCTCCATGAGCTTCAAGAGGTAGTCACCTGAAATGGTTTCCACTTCACAGGTGTACCTTATCAGGGTTAATTAGTGGAATTTCTTGCTTTATCAATGGGGTTGGGACCATCAGTTGTGTTGTGCAGAAGTCAGGTTAATACACAGCCGACAGCCCTATTGGACAACTGTTAAAATTCATATTATGGCAGGAACCAATCAGCTAACTAAAGAAAAACGAGTGGCCATCATTACTTTAAGAAATGAAGGTCAGTCAGTCTGGAAAATTGCAAAAACTTTAAATGTGTCCCCAAGTGGAGTCGCAAAAACCATCAAGCGCTACAACGAAACTGGCACACATGAGGACCGACCCAGGAAAGGAAGACCAAGAGTCACCTCTGCTTCTGAGGATAAGTTCATCTGAGTCACCAGCCTCAGAAATCGCAAGTTAACAGCAGCTCAGATCAGAGACCAGATGAATGCCACACAGAGTTCTAGCAGCAGACCCATCTCTTGAACAACTGTTAAGAGGAGACTGCGCGAATCAGGCCTTCATGGTCAAATAGCTGCTAGGAAACCACTGCTAAGGAGAGGCAACAAGCAGAAGAGATTTGTTTGGGCCAAGAAACACAAGGAATGGACATTAGACCAGTGGAAATCTGTGCTTTGGTCTGATGAGTCCAAATTTGAGATCTTTGGTTCCAACCGCCGTGTCTTTGTGAGACGCAGAAAAGGTGAACGGATGGATTCCACATGCCTGGTTCCCACTGTGAAGCATGGAGGAGGAGGTGTGATGGTGTGGGGGTGTTTTGCTGGTGACACTGTTGGGGATTTATTCAAAATTGAAGGCACACTGAACCAGCATGGCTACCACAGCATCCTGCAGCGACATGCCATCCCATCCGGTTTGCATTTAGTTGGACGATCATTTATTTTTCAACAGGACAATGACCCCAAACACACCTCCAGGCTGTGTAAGGGCTATTTGACCAAGAAGGAGAGTGATGGAGCGCTGTAGCAGATGACCTGGCCTCCACAGTCACCGGACCTGAACCCAAACGAGATGGTTTGGGGTGAGCTGGACCGCAGAGTGAAGGCAAAGGGGCCAACAAGTGCTAAACACCTCTGGGAACTCCTTCAAGACTGTTGGAAAACCATTTCAGGTGACTACCTCTTGAAGCTCATGGAGAGAATGCCAAGAGTGTGCAAAGCAGTAATCAGAGCAAAGGGTGGCTATTTTGAAGAAACTAGAATATAAAACATGTTTTCAGTTATTTCACCTTTTTTTGTTAAGTACATAACTCCACATGTGTTCATTCATAGTTTTGATGCCTTCAGTGAGAATCTACAATGTAAATAGTCATGAAAATAAAGAAAATGCATTGAATGAGAAGGTGTGTCCAAACTTTTGGCCTGTACTGTACAATATTACATTTATAAACAAAAAGAGCTACCAACACCAACAGCTGTTCTATCAAAGACCTTAACCAGGGTGTTGCCACTTGTCATATCTTACAACAGTTAACATAACCTCACTGAAACAATGTAACCTAACTAAACACGGTGCAGTCAGCACAGACGTTACAATTACATTAGTAAGAGTACACTAATAATAAGATGTGAAGTGCTTTGTGACTTTAATCCTACTCAAAAGAATAAATGAAAAATATAAAGGATGAGTTGGCTGATAACTGCCAACTGAAGAAGCAGCCAAGCCACTGTGCCTTTTATACTCAAACAGAATGTATACAAAAGTGCGTGCAAAATACATAGAACAAATAAACACACACTAATATTCATTGTATGACATTAACATCAAACAATGAATGCAGGTTACTTATCGCTGATTATTATTAAAAAAAAAAAACAACAACAAAAAACAGCTCATAGAAAGACTGCATGCTCTTACTTTCACATGCGGAAATGACGTCATCAGCTGGGTGATCATGTGCTATCCGAAGATGGCCGAGTGATACGAGTGCATTTTCGTTCAGAAAGTTTGTCTCAAAAATCCGTGTGTGTAAAAAGCAAATCCACACACTTAGAACTGAGATCCACAAGTGTTTTTTCGATTCACAAATAAAAACTGAGTTCACAAATGCCTGTTCAAAAGTTGTAAATGTTAGGAAGGTATTCACAAATGCTTTTCATTTATTTGCAAATTAATTTAATGTATTCACAGATATTCTTTGTATTTGTAGAATGTGTTTTATATTTACAGATTACACATTTACACACAGATTGTCGATCTGTTCACACACATAATTATGAAATGTGTGCAGATCAAGAAATATTTGTAGATCACCCTCTGTGCATTTACAGGTATTAATGAGACAAATCTAACTCCATAGTGACATGCTAATGACGATTGATTTCAGACGCTGCTTTTATCAAGGCCTGATCATTCTTACGCTGGGATTGATCAGATACGAACTGCGCTCAGATCTGCACCCGTTTCCACACAAGATTAATAAATGAGGGCCATTGTCTCTATTAATATTGAACCTGCTGTAAAATGTTTTTGTGATCTCTGTTGAGAGTTCTGAAACAATGTCTGCAGCGGTCAAGTCCTCTTTGCTGTAAAAGATGATGAGGTGTACTGTCACTTCAAATAATAAAAGCACCAATAATATCAGGATAAATATTAATTAGTAGTAATTCATACCTTGCCTCTGCAGTGTGTTCCATGTGTCTAGCCAAAAGTTAAAAAAAAAAAAAAAAAAAAAGGGTTGGCAGGTTCTCCTGTAACTGAAACAGCACATGGGATAAGTTAGCTTTCAGGGCTTTTTACTTCAGGAATATCTTAAAGCCTTGAAGGCAAACTTCACTCAACAGACAGGAAACATGGATTAACAACAACATTGTTTAACAAAACAAATTCAGCTCAGTAATAACTGTCAAGGTTCATGGACAAAGCAGTTGTTTTTTTGCTAGTGACCCATTATTAGCTCAAGCATGTTTACATTGCATAAATTAGCCTAGAGGCTGCCAGGCTTTTATTTCTGTACTCATAGCTTACAAATTCCATGTAACGTTACTTTCTCTTACTCACCATTGGTTCAGTCACTGCCTTTCCTGACATGACAGCACGATTGAATTTCAGCCTGCATGCGTGTTTTTTCAACCGGACATTGATGAAACAGAGCAACTTGTAATGAGCAGTTAACAGAATGAGATGCACATGTTTTATCTCATAACAGCATTGTTTACATATAGCATAGGCTTCATGTATTGACTTGTATTTTCTTCATAATCCAAAATATTTCCACATTGCTGATTTATTCCTGAGTAAATAACACTATCCTCATCATCTTTGTCTTGGCTGCTTGTGGTCTGCTTGCTGCTTTTTGATGGTGACACAGACTTCCGAAATAGAAACAGATCCTAAAGACGATGACGTGGATTGATGTTTTCACTTCGCGTCAATGATTCTGCATCTCAGTCTGTGCCCAGCACTCCGTATTACAACGGCGCACGTAATGAAAATGTGGTAGCAGATATTTTAATTGTGGCAGGCCAACACAAAGAAATAAATGTGTGGAAAACTGCTCTGGTTAATTGAATGGGTGGCATTACACATGTAGCTGTCTATGTTTAACCTACCAGTTATGCAGGCAATTCTCCTTTTTTTGTGATGTATGTATTTTTTTGGGCTGCGTTGAAGCAGTGAGCTTCTCTGTTCAGCAGTATTTGCTCTGCTTGTGGTTGATGATGTGTGTTGTGTCATTGCAGAGTGCAGGAGGACCACCCCATCATGTCTTTCACTGTTTCCAAAAACGGAAGGTTAGCTCTGCTCAATGTTGCAACTCAGGTGAGCAGCTTCTTACTTCCTCACATCCACACCACAATACAGTATAACTTCCCTTTTATTAGAACTTCAGCTGGTTGCTTTAATACCAGGTCTGTTTAATGTTGTAATGTGTGTCTCAATAAATGCTGTGTGTTTTCAGGGAGTGCACCTATGGGACCTGCAGGACCGGGTGCTGGTGAGGAAGTACCAAGGGGTGACCCAGGGCTTCTACACCATCCACTCCTGCTTCGGAGGGCACAATGAAGACTTTATCGCAAGTGGTAGTGAAGGCAAGACAACATAATGTTTAGAGAAAAGCTCAGACCAGCTGCTTTCTGTTGTGGACCAGGGACAGACAAATGAAAAAAGAAAGGTCAAAATTAACAGGCAGGAGCAGACATAATGAGCTGTTTAGTTGGATTTATACTTGTGTGTCAGCTCTATACACAGCCTATGATGTAGCCTACACAGGTGGCATACGTCGTTGTGAGCATTTATGCGTGTGCGGTGGTGTGACCGTGTCACTCTGCAGTTACACTTCGAAAAAACTAGTCAGCAGTGGGATTTCTGTGCTGTAGTTTGTGCTGTAAAGTTTAGTTGATTCAGAACATACCCAAAACACACATTAAACATGGCCTAATAGAGACAGTTTCAAACATAAGTACACAAATCCCAAACGCTTGTCTTTTGCTGGACAGATTTTCCCTACAAACACAACATGCTAATGTTATTAGCACAAGCCTATAGCATTTTAAATTGTTCAAATTAGCCTAGCGGCTTGCTGACATTTTCTCTAGTCATATGAAGCCAGGAACAACGGCAACTTTTAAGAAAATGTAACGTTACATGCTTCGGCTCCATTACAACTCACAAGATTCACTGACAAAACAATTGTCTTATACTAAACACGTTTTCCACACAAATATAACATGTTAACGTTGTTGCCACAAGCCTATGGCATTTTACATTGTATAGATTAGCATAGTGACAAGTGGAGATTTCCTCTACTCATATGAAGCCAGTATAAATCACACACAGGACTTAATGCTTTTTTGTGGGAGTTTTATTGTCCTCACAGCCTATTGTTTCTCGTCTGTGAAATAAAAGTAATTGAAAGCTTTGTTTCTACTAAGGGAAATGGTTTACAGCTTACAAAAATAGACAGGAGGTCTAAGTCGCTGTCACATGTAGTTACATTTCTGTAGAGGTGCATGTCAGACTGAGTTGCAGGTTATGCAGTTACGCTATTGGTATGGTGTCGATTCAAAGCAGAAGTATAAAATCCTGCTTTAGATGAGCAGCTGCAGGTAACAGGCTTCACACCTCTAACTTCTTGGCGATGGAACCAACCAATGTTATCAGGTTCCCTGTTGCCCTGAGGTTGAGCCTGAAATATTGCCAAGTACGCACTTTTGCTTTCATTTTGATTCCAGATCCTCCACCACATTCTTTTTGGTCAACTCTCTCTCTCTTATAAGTAAAATCAGACCCCTGCTACTGCAAAGCCTCATTGGGCAAATAATGTAATTGATGTGTGCCTGAAAACTATGTAACACCAGTAACACAGTAAACAGTAAACTGGTAGCAGCTGATGAAGTCCTGTCCTGTCTCCTGTCAGACCACAAAGTTTACATCTGGCACCGGCGCAGTGAGCTGCCCATCGCAGAGCTGACTGGTCACACCCGCACAGTCAACTGTGTGAGCTGGAACCCTGTCCTGCCTGGACTGCTGGCCAGCGCCTCAGATGACGGGACCGTCCGAATTTGGGGACCCGCTCCCTTCCTGGATGTTCAGGATGTAGAGGGGCTCAATGGTATGAGTATGACAACTACTGTGCGTACTTACGAGAGAAAGGTTGTATTATCTTTTGGCTATTGCTTTCATCAGGTTCCTCAGCAATTTACATTTAAAGAGAATGAGAGACCACAGTTTTTTTTCTACATTTTTTAAAATTACCAGCAACAGTTCTCCTAAACACAGGAACATTTCAGGTTCTGAATTTTGATTAAGATAAGATATAATATAAATATATATATTACACTGAAATGTAGTAAGATTAAGTCTTTGTGGCTTAGATGAAGTAATATTTTGGTTTTTTTTTGTCAAAAGGGGTGCATTATGTGAGTAGTCAATCACTTTTGAGAGGAAACTTAAATAAATCAGTCTTTGATGAGAAACATTAACATGGAAATAATATGAATGAAAAAGAAAGCAGGGCTCTGAAGCACAGGTTGCAAAGGGAGGAGAACGCAGTAATAGTAAAAATGTATAAAGCACTTCAAAAACAAGTCACAGAGTGCTTTATGAAAAACATAAAATCAAGATAAATCAGATGACGATGCCATTAGATTATTTAAAAATGAAAATAGTACCAAATAAGGTTAAAACATAATTGCACAAAGACATGGATTAAAAACATAAAGGCAGTTGAGAAGAATGCTGTTTTAAAGTGATTTCTTTTAAAGAGAGGTTTAATTGGAGAAACAGAACATGTCTGTCTGATCTCCTCAGGCAGGTTGTTCCAGAGTCGAGGGGTCCTGACTCCAAAGAGCTGGATTCCTCTGGTTTTCAGCCTTGACCAAAAACTACCAAGGCCTCAGGCTCACATGTCAGAGATGCAGACAGGGGCCAACCTCATACAGTACAGGCCAAAAGTTTGGACACACCTTCTCATTCAATGCGTTTTCTTTATTTTCATGACTGTTTACATTGTAGATTCTCACTGAAGGCATCAAAACTATGAATGAACACATGTGGAGTTATGTACTTAACAAAAAAAGGTGAAATAACTGAAAACATGTTTTATATTCTAGTTTCTTCAAAATAGCCACCCTTTGCTCTGATTACTGCTTTGCACACGCTTGGCATTCTCTCCATGAGCTTCAAGAGGTAGTCACCTGAAATAGTTTTCCAACAGTCTTGAAGGAGTTCCCAGAGGTGTTTAGCACTTGTTGGCCCCTTTGCCTTCACTCTGCGGTCCAGCTCACCCCAAACCATCTCGATTGGGTTCAGGTCTGGTGACTGTGGAGGCCAGGTCATCTGCCGCAGCACTCCATCACTCTCCTTCTTGGTCAAATAGCCCTTACACAGCCTGGAGGTGTGTTTGGGGTCATTGTCCTGTTGAAAAATAAATGATCGTCCAACTAAACGCAAACCGGATGGGATGGTATGTCGCTGCAGGATGCTGTGGTAGCCATGCTGGTTCAGTGTGCCTTCAATTTTGAATAAATCCCCAACAGTGTCACCAGAAAAACACCCCCACACCATCACACCTCCTCCTCCATGCTTCACAGTGGGAACCAGGCATGTGGAATCCATCCGTTCACCTTTTCTGCGTCTCACAAAGACACGGCGGTTGGAACCAAAGATCTCAAATTTGGACTCATCAGACCAAAGCACAGATTTCCACTGGTCTAATGTCCATTCCTTGTGTTTCTTGGCCCAAACAAATCTCTTCTGCTTGTTGCCTCTCCTTAGCAGTGGTTTCCTAGCAGCTATTTGACCATGAAGGCCTGATTCGCACAGTCTCCTCTTAACAGTTGTTCTAGAGATGGGTCTGCTGCTAGAACTCTGTGTGGCATTCATCTGGTCTCTGACCTGAGCTGCTGTTAACTTGCGATTTCTGAGGCTGGTGACTCGGATGAACTTATCCTCAGAAGCAGAGGTGACTCTTGGTCTTCCTTTCCTGGGTCGGTCCTCATGTGTGCCAGTTTCGTTGTAGTGCTTGATGGTTTTTGCGACTCCACTTGGGGACACATTTAAAGTTTTTGCAATTTTCCAGACTGACTGACCTTCATTTCTTAAAGTAATGATGGCCACTCGTTTTTCTTTAGTTAGCTGATTGGTTCTTGCCATAATATGAATTTTAACAGTTGTCCAATAGGGCTGTCGGCTGTGTATTAACCTGACTTCTGCACAACACAACTGATGGTCCCAACCCCACTGATAAAGCAAGAAATTCCACTAATTAACCCTGATAAGGCACACCTGTGAAGTGGAAACCATTTCAGGTGACTACCTCTTGAAGCTCATCGAGAGAATGCCAAGAGTGTGCAAAGCAGTAATCAGAGCAAAGGGTGGCTATTTTGAAGAAACTAGAATATAAAACATGTTTTCAGTTATTTCACCTTTTTTTGTTAAGTACATAACTCCACATGTGTTCATTCATAGTTTTGATGCCTTCAGTGAGAATCTAAAATGTAAATAGTCATGAAAATAAAGAAAACGCATTGAATGAGAAGGTGTGTCCAAACTTTTGGCCTGTACTGTATATGCCTTAAAAGTAAATATTAAAATCTATTCTAAACATAAAGGTAACTAATGTAGCTATGCTAAGATTGGGGTTAGGAACATTGTTTAGTTGGATCTTGACTTGCTGCAGCATTCTGGACCAGTTAAAGGTTGGACATGTTGTATTGACACAGACAGAAATATAAAGAGTCACAGTTTTCTAACCAGGATGTAATAAAAGCATATGCATGACAGTTTCATGTCAGCATGTTTTTTGCACATCAAAAAGATCCACTTTTTGAAATGTTGTGGAGGAGCAGGAAGCACCAGGTATCACATGACAACTAAGCCTGTTGTTTCTTCAATAGGGTTTCAAGCAGGAGGACATGTGTTGCTGTAATCAAAAGAGAAATCATCTGCACTGGAACTAGAAACTAATATTGTGTTCTGATAGATCTGACATCATATAAATGGAGAATAATAGCAGACAAAAATCTAAATCCTGAGAGACTCCATGAGTTAACTGGGTAGTAAAAGTTTTATGATGGTCAGTGGCCACACAGAAAGTCAGTCATATCCAATATGCCTACCCCAATGCTAAAGGCTTTCCCTAAAAATCAAGTGGTCAAGTGTATCAAAAGCTGCAGTAAGAGCAATTATTCACATGCTTGGCCACTGTCAGCTGCTGAAAGAATCGTATTAAGAAATGCTGAAGGTGGAGTCAGTGGGTCTCATTCATGAAAAGTGAGTAAATCTGTGTGTAGATTTGCACATAAAAGCCAATGCTACTAAAAACCTACTCCGGATTCAGGAATGCCGCGGGAAACTCAGATTTGATTGTAAACACGTGTGTATGATCATGAATGCCAATCCATCGTAAAGTGACAGCGCACTCCCGGTAATCAGTAATTAGCATAAATCCCCGCCCATGAATAGCCAATGACCACCATATAAAGAGGTGTAGGTGCATCCAGTCACCTGTCAGTCATGGCGCAAACAAAGAAATCGAGAGAAAGAAAAAGAATTTTTTCCGAAGCGAAGATCGAAATAATTTTGGGTGAAGTGGACTTAAGAAAAAACATTTTATTTTCTTCAGTTAGTAGTGGTGTGACAGGGACAGGCAAAGCGAAGGCCTGGAGGGAGGTAACATATGCTGTTAATGTTGTCTTCGTACAAAGAACCATGTCAGAGGTGAAGCGTAAATGGTTTGATATGAACCTGGAGGCAAAGAAACGCATAAGCACACGCACAAAAAATACAGCGGTCACCAAACAAGCATAAGATTCATTTGTGGGGTTTTGAATGAAGTGGGAACGGGAAACCAGAGATGTTTTGTGCATAATGGATAAACTCTAAATCAGTGACGGCTGTCGGAATGTAGAGCTATTTAACATTTATTTTAACAAATGATACGGATAACATATAGCCTACAGCAGTTTTGTGTGCATCGTCTGAAAATTATTTGAATATTAATAGCCTAAAGCTCTGTTTTATACAACGTAAATTAAACATTTTTCAGATCAGATTTATTCATTCAAATGATCAAAAGCCCCCCCCACCCACCCCCAACCGTGTTGTCTCAAGTAATTCTTTCAGCTGGCGCGTGCTCCTTCGTGGCTCCACCGCCTGCTGCCCCTGCTGCCCCTGCTGAACCCAGGCACCAAGGCCGAAGAGGCTGTGACCCGGCAGTCCTTACGGATATTTTTATTATCATCATTCAACATGTAGAAAGAATGTGTAATCTATTGAGTCGATTTACATAGGTAATTCACAACCATGAAACTAAGACTGCCTGAAACTAACCTCAAGTGGCTCAAAGAAACACAACGACAGTCGTTCACTGGTAACCACACATTATGCCTAACGACTGTTGCTCACCAGTGGCCCCACTCACTCCTAACGACTGTCGTTCACTAGTGTGACTCACCTGACCCAAACAATGGTCCAGTGAAACTCCACTAACGAAGTATTGTCTTATGAGGGTGGTGGGTGTACACCTCCACAGAGGTTAAAAACCTGAGTCTTACTCCACTGTTTGTCAGACTAGTGAGGACTAGTCAGACCGATGCGTTGAGAACTGATGAAGCCGCTTGGATAAGAGGCGAAACGTCTTCTAGACAAAATCAAAGTCCAGTTGCCTACGATTTAATTGTTGCCAAAATGGAATTGACCTGGATAAATGAGAATATCCACAGACT